>NC_056735.1:1394883451-1394920951 GCF_019279795.1 Protopterus annectens | reverse complement strand
TCTTCTTTCCTTCCTCAATACTATAAATTATCTCATGAATAAAGACTTTTGGGTCTTTTCAGTATTCCTTGACCTTTCAAAAGCCTTTTACATTTTTTCACATCTCCTACTACTATAGAGACGCTCCAAAATAGGCTTACCAACCAAGGCTGTCCTGTGGTTCAAATCATACCTTCACCAAAGAGCACAGAGTGTGAAAAGGATACAGGCATCCTCCACCCTCCACCCTTTCTTATTTGTCAACAATGTATCCACTGCAGTAACAAATTCCACAATTATCCAGTACACAGATGACTCTACCATAACTTTGCTCAGCCCCATTAATCTCTGAAATTCAAAAAGACCTCAGCGTTCCATAATATTTGTGGAGTTCTGACTTCTAGATTCTAATCTTGTCTTAACCCAGTTGTATGCTCTTTGTACCCAAACCAGTATCAACTAAGCACAGTTCAGTCTCTCTTCTATCAACTTATGCCACAATCACTTAACTAGTTTACTACACCAAGTTAGATGGAATTGTTATTGACATTCATTTATTTGACAAGTATACCATAGGTAAGTTATGCTATATTGCTGTAAAACATTTCTGTCTGATCAAGCTATTGACCCAACCTAAGTTATCCCTCCTGTGATTTATGTCACATCAGCCTTTATCAAATTGAAATTAATTCCCTTCATAAAATTTGAGTAATCATACAAGACTGCAAAGTTTGCCACCAACATCCAAAATGAAACACACTACTGTAGAGTTTTCATCCTGCAAAATTAGTTCAAATTCCCCAACCTCTCAAACTCAATCAATTAAAAATGGCATAAAAATCCTCCACCAGCCACAAGTTTGTCCCTCACTCAGCCTCCTTCTTTACAGGTACACTCACTTAATGCACTCTTTGTACTTCCGAAAAACAGGTTCATGTACTTATGGCTCCCTCACACTACTCGCATGAGCACTCATTTTGTGATTGCTATGTAGCAAAATGGTGGAACTCCCTTTCATACTCTTTTCACCTAATAAATAAGCCAAAAATCTTCTAATAGAGTATAGAGTATTTCCTTCTTGACTTATGACAATGCTGTTGCTATGAGCCACCTAAACACGTACTCTCCTCTCCTCCCACCATCTCAACATCTTTCTTTTTATACCCTACTGCTGTGACATGTCTTCCTGCTACAGCACAGTCTCAAGCACAGCCATTTATTTTAAACTATCTGCTCTTAGTATGCCCTCTTATGTCATCAGTCCTTCCCTCTGCCCTCATCATCAACTTATCTCAGCGTCATATCTCTCCAACCACCACATGCTCTCTCTGTTATTCTTGTACATACCTCTTATACCAATAATCTGATATTTTCTCTACCACTGGGGGGGGGGGGCGGCTTAATGGTTAAGGTCTTTACCTCACAGACACAAAATGCAATGTTTGATTCACATTTTGGGAAGCATGGCCAGGCTTAAAAACGCCCCCTGAGGTCATTAGCCTAGTAATCACCTATGAACTTTAATCCACTTTCTCACCATCACCTTCTTAATACACCATTGGGATCTCACCAGTGTCCCTGATGGACAAGGAAAACAGGTGTAGACTTTGTGGGAACCTGAGCAAAATTCTAGTCTAGGCTTATAAGGTCCTCTGGGCCAGTAGCCTAGTATCATTCTATCAACCTCTGAAACTGTGAACTCCACCAACTTCAGTCCTTCCCATTATACCTCATAAAACAAAAATGCTACTCAACTACTACCTTAATCCCATCAACATTCATAGTCTTTTTTACCAGTTACGTATTACTCTTTTATTTGAGTGTCTTGTTATTTGCACCTAAAACATTGTTTTGTCAGCTTAACTATTTGAGTCCTTAATTACTTGAACCTCCAACATTGTTTTTCATATAATTTTATAATTTGTTTGAGTATATCTATTTCATACTGTTATAAATAATTTTTTTTAATTCTTGTTTTGCATGTACGGAACTTTTCTCCTCAGACCTTTGCTAAAAAAAAAGATTTGTTCTCGTCTGGACTTTCTCCAAGAAAAATCCTTACATACATAAAATAAGCCACTGTTCTACCAAATTCGTTATTTAAGAATCAACATTTCATGCTCCTAAGTTGTCAGTTATCAGGGTAAGTCTTTCATGAAGTATTGCTAATGTATGCTCAAAAAATGTCACAAGATTCAAAAGGCGAGATATCCCCATAACAATTTCTTAAGGTTAAATACATAAAAGGAGTACGTCCCCTGTGTTAGTCTGAGTAAGATTAATTATGAAATGAATATCTCTTTAATTTTACATAGAACAGTGTTCTAAGTGATGGGTCTATTTTTTTTTTTTTTTGGTTTAACACGGCAGCACATTGATTGAAGAATGGATAAAACAGACAAAAGAAATGGATGAAGACTGAAGGATACTGGTTACCAACTAACTGGAGCTATTCCTTGAGTTTGGATGATAGACTGATTAGGTGGACTCTGTTATATTTAATTGGAAATATATTATTTGCTATGTAATTCCTATTGATATTTTAAGAAACATGAGTTCAGGAAAGTAAATATTGTAGGAAGAAATAGCCAGGGAATTGTTATGGCTAGGCTTGTATAAGCCCTAGAGCCAATAGCCTAGTACCAACCTATGAACCTATGAACATG
This sequence comes from Protopterus annectens, assembly GCF_019279795.1. Classification (NCBI taxonomy): domain Eukaryota; kingdom Metazoa; phylum Chordata; order Ceratodontiformes; family Protopteridae; genus Protopterus; species Protopterus annectens. Next base: position 1,394,918,306 of record NC_056735.1, on the reverse strand, counting down.
TTCATAAAGGAAATTATATAGACCCCAAAAGAATGTCGGCAAATATAAGCCACACACATGCAAATGGTACTTTGCACCACTAAAATGTACTAGCAGACCTGAATCTAACCCACAAATCAGAACTATCAAACTAATAGTTATTATTCTGAGAATGTATAATGTAAACGGCACCAAAAGCATTTCTGACAACAATATACCTATAAAGGATGGCAAGGTGAGCAGTGTAGACATGTACCAGAAGGTATATTGTTGTAGTGCGGTAGTGTATGGAATACTGTCACAAGACAGATGTAGTGAATATGATATGGAAAAGTTTATTAACAGCTTGTAGAGAAGCTGCAAAAAAATCTACTGTTGAACAGTTAGGAATAAAAAGATAAAGTATGTTTGATAAATGCACAGTTCTGTACATAACTTTCTTGTTTAATGCACTGAAATACTGCATTATGAATATCTGGCCATGCCTAGAGAGGAGTTGGGGTACTGTATGAGGAAGTCGGGAGTGTCAGAGAAGTATGTAAGAGTGGTACATGATATGTACGAGGGTAGTGTGACAGCGGTGAGGTCTACGGTGGGAGTGACGGATGCGTTTAAGGTGGAGGTGGGATTACATCAAGGATCATCTCTGAGCCCTTTCTTATTTGCAATGGTGATGGACAGGTTGACAGATGAGATCAGACAGGAGTCTCCGTGGACTATGATGTTTGCAGATGACATTGTGATCTGTAGTGAGACTAGGGAACAGGTGGAGGAGACCCTGGAGAGGTGGAGATATGCTCTAGAAAGAAGAGGAATGAAGGTCAGCAGGACTAAGACAGAATATATGTGTGTGAATGAGAGGGAGGACAGAGGAATGGTGAGGATGCAAGGAGTAGAGGTGGCGAAGGTGAATGAGTTTAAGTACTTGGGATCAACAGTTCAGAGTAATGGTGAGTGCAGAAGAGAGGTGAAGAAGAGAGTGGAGGCGGATGGAGTGGGTGGAGAAGAGTGTCAGGAGTGATTTGTGACAGATGAGTACCAGTAAGAGTGAAGGGAAGGTCTACAAGAGGATAGTGAGACCAGCTATGTTATACGGATTGGAGACAGTGGCATTGACAAAAAGGCAGCAGTCAGAGCTTGACGTGGCAGAGTTGAAGATGTTAAGATTTGCACCGGGTGTGACGATGATGGCAATGATTAGGAATAAGTATATTAGAGGGTCAGCCCAGGTTGGAAGGTTTGGAGGCAAAGCCAGAGAGGCAAGATTACATTGGTTTGGACATGTGCTGAGGAGGGATGCTGAGTATATTGGGAAAAAGATGCTAATGATGAAACTACCAGGTAAAAGGAAAAGAGGAAGGCCTAAGATAAGGTTTATGGATGTGGATAGAGAGGACATGCAGGCGGTTGGTGTGACAGAGCAAGATGCAAAGGACAGGAAGAAATGGAAACAGTTGATCTGCTGTGGCGACCCCTGACGGGAGCAGCTGAAAGAAGAAGAAGAAGAAGAAGAAGCACTAACACAACAATGTGCCCATTTCCCAGATATATAGTGCTTGAAAGCATTTGGGTGACTTACACCCTTAGGATAATACCTCATTATAGCTGTTGGTATAATACCTTATTATAGCTAGTTCATATTGTATAACATGATAAATCTGGGGTACCTGAAAAAAATTGCAGCATGTCATACTAATGCCAATAATGTAAAAATACAGCATAACACCTTTGTTTATGGAGAAGCGAAGATGGCTGATCTAATATTCAGTACTGACTCTTTGTTGTTACTTTAGCAGTTTGTTTCATTTGCAGTAATATAACAGTAGCAGCTCAAGACTGCAGTGATTAATAGCCTACCAATATGCATCAATGTAAATTTATATGCCGTACAATTACATATAGACTGCTACACTAACCTGATCGATGAAGGCTAGATAAAGTTTTGATTACATGTCACACAGAATTGGTTCAGTGACAGAGCTCCTGTTTGCAGACTTGCCCTTAGGAGCAAAGATTAAATCTTCAGCTTTACTTGATTAACTGCTAGCAGCACTTATTAAAAATGAGGAAACATTTTTATTGCCAAAGGTCTGGGCATGAAGCAAACCTCCCTTCTCTGACTCTTTGTGTAGCAAGTTGTGGTTGTGCTTGCAGTTATCATAGTCATTACAAAAGAAGTATGGCAAAAACTAAAAGCCGAAGCATTTCTCTCTCTCTTTTTCTTTTTTTTTTTGGGGGGGGGGGGGCTGGGGCCAGATTCATGAATGATTGCATTTACTGTAGCTATCACGTGCAAAATACACACACACAAAAGTGTGCTATTCATTAAGCGGCTCTACACATCATGCACTCCCTGAAAAGAAGGTTAAGCTGCACAATATGCTAATAATGGCATAAGTAGCTGCACTACATGCTAATTAAGCAATCCAACATGGCAGAGCTATTCAGAAACCTATAAGAAGAGCATTTACACTCAATGCTCCCTTTTGCCCTGAAATCCAAAACTCTTTGGAATACAGGTACAACACACTTAGAAGAAAAAAAAAGATGCTAGGTGTTGCTACTGTTGTCATTTGCATGTATGTGCAACAGGCTTTAAATCAAGGTGCTGCTGCCAGACCTCTGCTGAGAAAAAAGGTGTTCGACCCTGTTTGAATTGTCATGGACTGCATGATACAGAAATTGTAGATTGATACAATGTGGACAGGGATACACTATAGGAGATATTCAACCTCTGCTGCCCTTAACAGAGGCCCCAGGGAAGTCAATAGAGAACACATCACAGTGGAAACAATGGTATGTGTAACACTATGCATACTAGCTGCAAATTATTTGCAGAGCCACAGGGGATATGTAAGCAATAATGCCCAACAGGGTGTGTATTAATGTGTAATCAATGCCCACCCAGGGGTGTTATGAGTGAGGCCGAACGCTACAGGCCAAGGGCATCTGCACCCCTGGAAGGGCATTAATTACTCATTAACACACATCCTGGAGGGCATTATTGCACTTAGAGAATGGGATCTCTGTAAAATTGTTGTGTTTTATTTATTTATTTATTTATTTTTTAAGTACTATATTTTTTTGTATATTTTTATGCAAAATAGTTCCTCCTCCTAATGTTTCAAACTTTCTCTTGTATATGTTAATGGTGTTGGAAGAAGCATTTAACATCAAAAATATATAAGAAAATAATATATTACTTAGAAATAATTAAGTAAAACACAACAATTTTACAGACAGCCCATTCTCTCTCATACACAGTCACTTCTGCATTCATTCACACATTCACTAACACAAGATCACTCTCACTCTCTCTCTCTCTCTCTCTCTCTCTCTTACACACAGACACACACACACACACACACACACACACACACACACACACACACACACACACACACACACACACACACACACACACACACACACACACACACACACACACACACACACACACACACACACACACACACACACAGTCACTCCAGCTTTCATACACACATGCACTCACAGAAGACTGCTCTCTCTCTCTCTCTCTCTCTCTCAGTCTCTCTTTCTCACACACACACAGTCTCCTCTGCTTTCATACATGCATTCAGTCACCCATGCTGACAGGAAAATAAATACACACATACATAAACATACCTACACACACACACACACACACACACACACACACACACACACACACACACACACACACACGCACACACACGCACACACACGCACACACACGCACACACACACACGCACAGACACACGCGCTTCTTTCTGTTTTTTTTTTTTCACACTCGCTAAACATCAAAAGTGCTGCTTAGTGAGTGTAAAACTAATGGCAGCTGTTAGTTTTTTAGTAGTCCAAGCTCCACAACAGCTTGATATGCTTCTGTGAAGCAGCGGACTCATTTTTCACCTGGCATTGCTTGTACATTAATACCCTGCTGGAGAATGCTTGTTCTCCAATCAGGGTACTGATGTACAGTGAGCCCATTCTCTTAATTAGGGGTATCACATGACTCAGCTTCTAGAATCCTACGATTTTCTCAGTGCAATGCTATAACATGCAAGTGATCATATTTGTTTCCCCAAATAATGGAGAGAAGAGAGCAACAGCCATATAACAATGTTATGCCACAGCACACCTCCCTGAAGTTCTGAGGGCCATAGACTGTGCATACATAGAAATAAAAGCCCCAACTGATGAAGAGTGACGGAGGTACATTAATAGGAAATGATGACATTCTATCAACTGTTAGCTTGTCTGTAATGCCCAAGGGATCATCTACAATGTGTGCACAGGCAGCTTTCATGACTCACAATTATGGCACACCTGTGACCTGTACACAGGATTTGCTAGGGGGTGGCTTTCATACGGGCATCCTGTGTTGGGTTGCAGGCTATGCACTTTAGCCCTGACTCATGGCACTCTTGAGAAACCTATACAACCCCACAAAGCAAGGATGCAATGGTGCCCATGCTCAAACCAGGAATGTTACAGAAAGTTTATTTGGTTTAGTCAAATCAAGGTTCTCGTGTCTAAACACCTCAGGAGGTGCACTGCAGTACAACCCAGCAACCTCAGCCAAAATGCTCACAGTCTGCGCACAATATAATTCTGAGGAAACAGCTTCAACAGGGACAGCAAGGCCCTGTGCCACAGTTTCCAGGACCAAGCAGATACAAATGATGGGGAGGGAGAACTAACAGCTGCATATAGTGCTGGCAGATGTAGGAATGCACAATATGCCATGGCTCTGGCTAAGAGGCAAAGGATAGTATGCACAATTACTACCTACAGTAAAATCTAAGGTCCTAAGCATGTATAAATGCAATCATCAGGGCCAGTAGCAAGCGATTTATAACTGTCAGCAGGAATTTTTATATAATTTGTGTGTTGGTGTGAGGTGTTATGGTAAAGATTATTTTTAATGTGTGTGTGTGTGTGGGGGGGGTTCTGCTTCAACGCAATCAAAGCACCGCTTACTGGCATCTCAGACAGATGTGAGCTACACATGGTAGAGTTGTTAACAATGCATGGTACAGTAATTCTCCATCATCACCCCCAGTCATAAGAACTACCTCTGCCAGGAGGTGCACTGCTAGTTCCATGGCCCTGGCTAGAAAACAGGGTTCTATATGAACATGAACAATGTCTGCTGGATGAGCTCTGATCACAAATATGTACATATCCCACATGGTCACATCAATTACTAATGGAGCAGTAGAAGTAGTGACACTATGGGAGCATGATCTGGCATGGCCACATCGCTTAACACCTGGTGATATAGTGGCTCTCTGACCATGTGGATGCCAACCCTCCCCCAGGAGATATTGTAATACAGAACTGCCCAATTCAGGGTGCTATTCATCCTGTCCAAGGAGCAACCCACACGGTTCAAGTAGTCTTGCATGTCAAATGCACAACATTTAATACTCTCACTATCTCTTCTGAGGCACCTGTTGGAACATGTTTGTATTCATGTGATGGTCCCAAACATACATTGTGTGGTACCTATTGACACACCAGCATCAGGAGGAGGGTGGACAGCTGGTTTCCTCTGAGCACCTCTACCGATATCTCTGTGTGGCACTTCACCATCACAATGGCTAGGGAGAGACTCATCATTCAGCTCTGCATCTGGAGTGACCACACTACCCTGATCAACTGTGTTACACTCAACCTGTCCTATGTCTGAGGTCCTTGTGGCATGGTTTTGTATAGGGATACTAACTGTGCTCAAAAGATGGATGGGGGATGTGGGAGCCACAACTTCAGTGTTAGTGTGACCCTTTGCATCTCCAGACTGTCCTTTTTCATCACTGTCATCACCATCATCATCATCATCATCATCATCATCAGCGGTTACTGATCCTCCAACATCAGGCAGGAGGAGTTCCACACTGCTGATGGCAGGCTCACCTACAATAACAAATAATGAACAAGACAACAGATAGATATAGATCAAAAACTGATCAAACTTATGTTATGTAAAACTTTACTTAAGCAGTAATACATGCAACTACATGTAAAAAAAGACTTAAATAAACCAACTTTATGTATACTAATATGACAAAAGAAAAGTGGTATGTGCCTACCATTTGCAGGTGGTCATAGTAAATCAGTACCAAAAGTGTCTACACAGAAGAAATGAAGATGAAAGAGGGATGATAAGCATTACAATGCAATTGACACAATAAGCAGCAACGAGTCCACTTTATATATACATATTAAGAAGCAGCTTATACAACAATATGCTCTCCACTTTTTTATCTCCTTTCATCTTTCTCTCTCTCTTTCTTTCTCTATCTCATTATCTCCTTTCATCCCCAACCCTATCATTCTCTCTCTCTGTATGCGTATGTGTATGTGTGTGCATATGCGTGTGTATCTGTCTCTCTGTTTGTGTATATACTGTATATATATATATATATATATATATATATATATATATATATATATATATATAGTTATAAGATAATTATTAATATTGCATACCTGCAAGTTCACCAGTGGACACATCTGGCTCATCTTCCACCTGAGCACCTACATCAGCTCGGGTCTATATTAAAATAGCAAAACCTCACTTACGCGAATACCTAAACGCCAACACATAAATAGCGAACTGTAAAAACACCGAACATCCTGAAGTGCGAAATCTGAAATATCAAATTGTCATAGTTGGCCCTTATCCGGTATAGCTCCCTAATGTAAATGTGCAATAGTTACGGACCTTAGGGTTAGGGTGTGGGTTAAGGTAAGTGCATACATAGTAATACATGCAACCTTTACTTTAGGGTTAAAAGTAGGGTTATGTTAAGTGTATGTATAGTAATATAGTTGTGTAGCTGAATGTATACATAAATTATACTTTTCCCATAGTCGGGTGTTGTTTGTTTATAGTTAGATACATTTGTGTGTAGTGAATGTTTGATTAGGATATGAGATATATGGGTGAAGTGTAGATACGGGGAAGTGTGGATTATTTATTTTGTTTGGGTAGGTTATATGTAGCAGGTGGTGGGTTTGGCCAACTATGACAATTCGATATTTCGAATTTCGCACTTCAGGATGTTCAGTGTTTTCACGGTTCACTATTTATGTGTCGGTGTTTAGGTATTCACGTAAGTGAGGTTTCGGTATTTTAATATAGACCTCATCAGCTCTCACTAAGGAACCCCTGATGAGCTGTCTTGATCTCTTGCAGTGGACAGGAACTCTCTGTCTAAGTAGTTGGTGGTGTAGTAGCAGAACCACCACCAGTAGCCTTCCAATGGGAGCTGCATGTTTCTTCTCTTTGTTAATTATACACTTGCTTGATGACTGATTTTTCACATACTCACTGCCTTGCTCTCAATCACCATTTACATCATTGGCCATCTGCTCCTAGATACAATCACGGGAGGATTGGTTAGCTTTGTTTCTGTCTAACAGGTCTCAGCCATATTGCTATAGAGCCTGCATAATCTCCTCATTCTCCACATCTGAGAATGAAGGTTTATGGGAGCCAGATATCCTAGGTGCCATATTCCTATATGTCATGAAAAATAATAAAAAAAGAAATTAAGGCAAGGGACTGGGTAACAAAAGAGATATATGAATGTATGTAGGTACCATGAACAAAAGAAATTAAATGTTTGGCTCTCTCAGACTACAGACAGGTAATAAACAACGATAACGACTGAGGATATTGATGACAAGCTTTTTAATCTGTTCAGTAAGGGATTTAAGTTTGTGCTTATGGTATTTGAAGATAAAAAAAAAACTATTACTATTCACTCCATCACATAAGTCATCCTCTCTCTCCTTCAATATATCCTCTAACAATGGCACCATAATATCCCCTGATCCTACGACCAAACGTCTTGGTGTCACAATAGACCATAACCTCAACTTTGATTCCCATATTAACTTAACTATCAAATCAATCAATAGAAAACTTGGATCTCTCTACAGACTTAAACCCTTCCTCACTCCCTCAGCCAGAAGTACTTTAGCACAAACCCACCTACTCTCTACCCTATTTTATGCCTCTCCAATCTATGCAAACCTAACTAAAAGTAACCTCAACAAACTATCAACAGCTTAACATAACATAGCTAGATTGGCAACAGGAGCCCCATTTCATACCCACCATTGCTCTAATCTCATACAGCTTGGCTGGCTAGAATTACAAAATCATATACGACTTCTGCAACTGACCCTTACCCACAAAATATTTCATCAGCCCACTAATACCACTATACTCTGTTCCCTTATTACGCCATATAAAAACATCTCTTCCCTACGCTCTGCTAACAAACTACTAGTTGCCTCCAACAAATCCAACAACAAAGCTGGGGATAGTCTGTTCTCCAACTGGACTGCACCCATCTGGAACAAACTTCCAAGTGAACTTATGTCTATTACCTCTTTACCTACTTTCAAGAAACATAAAATCATGGCTTTATTCCCAGTGGCTCTGCCCTTGTTCTAACCCTGACTAATCCTTGTTTGTTCCATGCCTTTTCCTCTCTCCTGATAGCTATAACAAGATATTCTCTTACTGTTTCTTTACTTCTCTTTTAATCTTGGATTCTCAATACCACTATGATGGATGGATGTTTAAAAGAAGAATCTAATGTACTTTTTCCTGTTGATGCTACTAGTAGTTTTAGACTTTTATGGAAATGTTATGTACTACAGTCTGTCTGTTAATTACACTCTCTGTACAACTATGTTTGTAAAATTATGTCTTACTGTGGAGCTTTTCTCCCCGGGCCTCTACTGAAAATGGACATTAATCCAGCTAGACTAGCCCGGTCAACAAATGTAAAATAAAATAAATAAAATAAATAAATAAATAAATAAATAAATAAATAAATATTAATTGATATAAAATGATTTGTCAGAAAGTTAAATCTAAAATTTATGTTCCATGATACAAACTATATAACTGCTAATAGGGAGACATTTGTTAGACCTACTATGTTTAATCCCCCAATGCAGCCTACATTGCAGTTATAGAAAATATTTTTGAAAAAGATCTCAGAAAGTTGATACAATTTTCTAGTAACATAAGCCCTGAGGAACAACCATGAGTGAAAGAACTTATCAATAACCACGAGTTAAGAATAATGAAACTAGATAAAGGGGGGCGTAATTTTAATGGACTACATTGATTATATGTCTAGGATATATAGGGCCCTCAACAACAATGTATGATGCATGAGAATTTCTAAAAATGAGATTAATATAGCCAATTACAATACTGACCTGATGTTGAAAGACCTTTTTGGTAAGGGTGCCATTGACTACAACCTTTACATCTATCTGAAGGTGGACAATGATATGATTTCAGGTATCTTTGGCATTCCCAAATCCATAAGAACATATGTGACCCCCCCCCCATGCCCAACTGTCTCAGCTGCAGGGTCTAAGACTCACACTTTAGCTTTATATATAGATGGTATTTAAAATATATATATGCGTTCACTTATGTGCTACATGATTCTTGGCATTTTTTAAGATGTGTACAGAATGATTATTATAATGATGCATGGCTTGCAGTTATGGTTGATCTGATTGACCTTTTCTCTGTCATACCACACTCTACTGGACTTGATTGGTTTAGAGTTGCATGTAATTATAATAAAGAAAAATCAGATAGTAATGTTAATATGTTAGTCAGTTTTATGAAATTGGTTTTGCACAACAATTTTTTATATTATGAAAAAGAATACTTTAAACAAGTGTCAGGGGTGGCAATGGCTGCAGATTGCACCCTGTTATATGTCAACATAACCCTTTGGTAGTAGGAAAAAATATTGTTTTCCAGTCAGTATTCATTTACTTTATAGTGACCTATTTCTGTTTCTTGGATGATATATTTATTGTGTTAAAAGGCAATACAATAGAATTGGAAAATATTATGGCTGTTCTTAATTCTTCTACTTGTTTTTTAAGATTTATGTCTTTTTATTCTTACAATTCTATCAATTATTTAAATATTAGCTAAAATAAAGATATGATTAAGCAAAGATTTACATCAGGATTATACAGAAAACCCACTTATTCCGATTCCTTCTTGCATGATGCTAGCAACCACCTATTTTCACAAAAGGAAAGTATGCATTTCTAGAATTATGTCTGATGACAAACAATTTAGGTTAGAAATTGTTAAGCTAGCTAACATGTTTTTGGACAGAGGATATCCTTCTAGGATCCTTCATGATAAAAAGATAAATAAAATAAGAAAAGATCTGCTGAATCTTGCGCTTTACCTGGGAAAGGCTTTCAACATATACCTCCTAGAACTGATGGACATTCTAATTTTGAACAAACTATGCTCATAAACTATGGCACATGCAGTAAACTTATTACTACGGTTATGACAGATAATTGGAAAGTCACTGAGTATGAGAACCCAATTTATAATATACTAGGTGATGGTCCCCAATTTTTCTTTAAGAAGCATTTAAATTTAAAAGAAAAGTTGGAGAGGACCATGAAAATAAACAGTCCGGACAGCACTAAAAGATCACAAAAAGGAATGCTGAAATGGGGTTCTTATTCACAGTGTAAATATATCTGTGTGGGAGAAACTCTAAAACTTAGAACTAACAGCTATGAGTTCAAATTATCACACAAGTGTGATTGTAACTCAGCAAGAGTAGTATACTTAACATTTTGTGATTTTTGCCATTATTTCTGTTTGAAAGTCTGCAAGGCCATTGAAAAAGAACATATATATGAAAACATATATGACACACTGCTAACGAGAATAATGCTCTATACTAACACAAGCTTATCTGTTCTCACAATAAAACTTTTTTTTTTTTTTTTTTTTTTTTTTTTTTACATTGGAACCCGTTTTTTCCCAATGTTAGAGGTAGCCCCAGGATTCCTGAATGGCCAATTTCCATGTAGGAACAGTGTAGAAGCTCCTGCATGGAAAATGTACACTGAGCGATCCAGGAAAGTGCCATTTTCAAGTGCATGAGCGGCCCTACACTGTTCCTGCATGGAAATCCAGCAAATATGCAAATCACCTAATTTGCTGGTAAAAAACATGCAAATGAGGAGATTTTGCCATCCATGAAGTTGGCCAGAGTCCGTGCAGGAACAGTGTCAGAGAATAAATGTATTTGGTTAGTAACTGAATACATTTCTGCATCTGTGTCCCTGTAATCACAACTACGCAGGTAAAAGCTGCACTCTTTAAAGCCAAAAACACAGCATTCAAGGGACATTCCAAGCTGCATTTTGCACAAACTTCAGAAAGAACTGGCTCCCCACTTAAGCACCATGTCCAATAAAAGCCTCACATCAGGCTTTGTACCCACTGAATGGTGCACAGCAACAGTTATCCCACTCCACAAAGGGGGAGCCACCACTGATCCTGGTAACTATTGACCTATTAGCCTGATGAGCCTGGTCTGCAAGGCCATGGAACATATCATCATGGAACTCATAAACAAAGACATTGGCAACCTCCAAACTCTGGATCCCACCCAGTACGGGTTTGTGAAAGGAGGATCATGTCTGCTGAAGCTGATCGACTTCTTTGAAGCAGTCACCAAAGCCGTAGATGAGGGTAAGGTGGTTCACACAGCCTATCTTGACCTTGCCAAGGCTTTTGACAGCATCCCCCATTCTGGAATTATAGCTAAACTCAATAAACTAGGTATAAATCCCTACATCACAAGACGGGTTGCCAACTGGCTCACTGACAGAACCCACACTGTAAAAGGTGCAGACTCCAAATCTGACCTCAAAGCAGTGACAAGTGGAGTACCACAGGGTTACGTTCTGGGACCTCTCCAGTTTGGTATCTACTTCTCTGAAGTACAGGTTAGCATGGAAGGCCTCTGGCTAATGAAGTTCGCAGATGACTGCAAACTAGGAGCCATAGTCAAGTCTCCAAATGATGTGGACATCCTGCAGAAGGGCCTCGCTGAGACAGATGCCTGGTGTCAGAGCCATGGCCTCAAGCTCAATGCCAAAATGTGCAGTGTCATCCCCTTTGGTAAAAACTCTGTACCCATGAACTACCACATAGGCAGCAATCTACTTAACACCGAATGTGTGATAAGAGACCTTGGGACCCAGGTGGACAGTAGTCTCTCCTTTGATAGTCACATTGCCACAGTAGTCAGGAAGTTCTTCTACGTGGCACACCTCATCATAAAAGGGTTCTCATCCAGGAAAAAAGAGGGCATTATTCCCCTTTATTCGACACTCATTAGACCCATTATAGAGTACAACTCCCCTTTTGGAATGTACCTCACAAGACATCTGCAAAAGCTGGAAAGGCCACAGAAGTACCTCACAAAGAGGATTACTGGCCTCAAACAAATGCTCCAGACTGACCACCTCAAAAAACTCCAGCTTTACTCTGTAGCATATCGTCTACTCTGAGGTGATCTCTGCCTAACATATAAAGCTATGTCAAACCCAGAGCTGTTGGATATGCTACACCTAAAGAAATCCCAATCCCTCCAAGCTACATGCTCTAGGGACCTAAACCCTGTCACCACAATAAACAGGACATGCTGGAGGGATAGATTCCTGTCCCAGAGACATCCCATACTCTGGAGCAGGCTACCCATCTGTGTCAAGCAAAGTTCTTCATTAGCACTCCAAGAAAAATCTTGATGAGTGGATGGAAAATAGGAAATACACCCCGGGGATCACTTCTGTATCTCCGCTCGACAGTGGCACAGGAAAATACATTTCTTGGGTGGCGTAAGCCAAGGAACCTTGTTGACTAGCTTACATAGGCCCTTGGGCTGATAGCCTAGTACCTACCTATGAACCTATGAACATATGAGCAAACGGAGGCAGGACAGATCATGGAAAACATGTATTACAGTTATACATACATGCCAATGGCCAAATATAAGGCCATTGGCATTAATAAATGTTTATTTTTTTTTTAATTAAACTTTTGTTTGGCAGATCACGGCCATTTTAGCTTAGGACAGTGGCGTGCAAATGGGATCGTGATAAAAATTTAAAAAACAATGAGAAAAGTCAATTTTAACATAATTCTGCATTTTGCCATTATAGTCAATGGCATGCAGAATGTAAATAATACGAGAGAGCACTGGTTGTCAAGGGAAAAGGGTCCGTCTAAGTGCAGTAACTAAGGATGTACAGACTGGGGTATGCAAATGAGGGGAGTTATACTGAATCACAGATTTCCTCAAAGTGTCAGCTGGGACCTAACCGTGTAGGTGCAGCAATACAACAGTGCAAGTATAAGAGCTGAATGACTTCATAAGGGGGTGTGTCATGCTTGCTATGAGCTCACTGGAGCTCTGTGGCTCGTGTTTGCCCTTAGCTAAGCACAGCTAAGAAAGAGGGTGCATGTGAGGCTGTATTGTATTATTCCATGAAATGCAGGGCATGTTCGCATCCATGGAGAGCCATTTCTGCTTAAAAGAGCTTACTTTAGCTAAGCAGGTGTGTGTGGTGCACAGCGGGCCTAAAAAAAAAAAAAAAAAACAGAAGAAATAGAAGAACTGTTTAGATTTGAGCACCGGGTATGTGCGGTGCACCTTGGGGCTTAAATAGGGAGGAAGTGGGAAGGGGAAACAGCAGTAGGAAGGCAATCAAGGAGAACTAGCACAGCTGGCAGGAGGAATATATCAGAATCAGCCAATTGCACATGCAGCAGCCCAGCACACTAATATAAACTATGCAAATACCCTACAGACTGTTTTTTCCCACAAACTCTACACCACCGGTGTATACAGACAGGGGATTTTTAACTGGAAAAAATAACTAAATATGTTAGAGGCTGCTTCTGCTTTACTCTATCAATATGTGCTAGAGACTGAGGGTAGTGAGGAGGAGAATGCTGACAACTGACCCACAGTGAGGAGGAGGAGAAGAGTGTACAGACTCAGGGTAACCTACCAGGGCCTACATGAGCTGGAGATAGTGGAACGCTATAGGGTGGACAGGGAGATTCTAGAGTAAATCCTTGAGCTGTGCCAGCCACTCCTTATACACAGAACTAATAGAGGAGAACCCATCACAGTGGATACCAAGGTATGTCTAGGCTTAAGAATATTAGCCACAGGTACCTTCCAAAGACCAACTGGGGATATCATGGGGGTCTCACAGGCATCAGCATCCAGGGTACTCCACCAGTTCCTGGATGCCATGACACAACATGCTAGTGAACACATATATTTTCCCACTGCCCGTGAGGTGCTGACCACACGTATGCATCTCTTTCTACATACAGCAGAATACCCTGAAGTAGTTGGTGCTATAGACTGCATGTACCCCCACATCAAAGCACCACCTGGTGAGCAGGGCAGAGTCTACATAAACTGCAAGGGCTTCCCCTCCATCAACTGCCAGGTCATGTGCAATGCCCAGGACATTATCATAAATGTGTGTGCTGGCAGCCCTGGAAGCTATCACAACTCCCACATCTGGCATTGCTCACAGCTGTATCTGGCATTTGCCAGGGGGGACATCCCATATGGCCATCTAATGAGGGATGCTGGCTATGCCCTGGAGCCATGGCTGATGACACGCATCAAAAATGCACACACACCTGAACAAGAACACCATAATGAGGCACACGCACAAACCAGAATCATTGCAGAGCATGTGTTTGAGATGCTCAAGTCACTGTCCCACTGCCTTGACATATCTGGTGGAGCCTTGCAGCACTCTCCAGCTACATGTACAAAAATGTTCATAGTATGTGCCATGCTACACAATATGATCCTGTAGAAACAGCTGTATCAGGAACAGCATGGGGCAGGGCCACACAGCCCCCCACCATTGCCAAGGATAGCACAGGCACAGAGGGACTCGGAGGAGGAACATCCTGAGCCTACCCCTGTAGGCAAAAAGAGGCATGCACAGTATGCCCAGGCCTTGGCAAGAGGCAACACATAACACACAAATTGACATTGTAGGGACCCAGGGACTGATACCTCACTTCGACTTGCACAGACAGTAAAAGGGATGCCAAACATGACACTACCTGAGCTTTACCAGATACAGGGAGTGTACTATGTGCATCCAACATAGTCATCCCTCCAGCCCTGTCCTCAATACTGGCCCAGCAACAAGGTAAGTCACTCTTCCTATCAATTACTGAATGGAGTAGTATGTTCTCATACTTTTATGCATGATATGGATGCAAGCATACAAGGGATTTGGGTGGCTGAATGGGATAGCAGCATATAGCTATATGGGACAGCAGGAAATTCATAACAAATACTGGTGTCAACATTCTAGGCAGCAATACACAAGGTGACATCCCCCACTGTAGTACACGTGATAGCCCAAAGAACTGTGGGGTGTCAATAGGTCACACACATGGATGTCAGAAAGGGTTACATATCCACCACTAGCCTCACCCAGCAGGACAGGTGTAGATGACCATGAAGAAAGGCTGGGCTAAGGCCCCCAAATGATGGCAATGGTGAACAGCACCACACCAGACCTACACAGACATACTACAACAGGTCTGGCAGGTGTATTCCAGTTCTGAAGGGTAAGAAATGTGAAACTGAAATATATGCAATTAAGATCTAACATATGTACTCCACTGATATGCCTCCTGTCTGCATGATAGGTCACAATACAATATGAAATGGAAGCCAACAGGGTAACCGTACCAGTACAGTCATTTCAAATGTTAAAGTCTGCAGGTGTGAACCCCCCCCACACACACACAATTGCATGTAGAAATGAAGTAACGGATGGCCTGCACCACTCTGAAATGGCCTACAGTTCTCTGGCAAAGGCCCATGCCTCACCAATAGTGCCAATGTATGGAATGTCAGGGAGTGTCAACTAACAACCTAACAGTAAACAGAAAACAAATGCAAGGCCATGTTGAAAAATGCCAGGAGCATGCCTCCCCATGTCCTACTGCAAGGACTGTGGATCAGGCCATAAATACTACTGGGATAAAGGCCCAACTATAGGGATACCTCTGAGATATTGCTTACATAATGTTAGGTGGAGGAGAGAATAACAGAGGGCAGGGGTGTAGAAGGATGGGTGCCATGGCGTGTGTGAAGTCTGAATCTCTAATGTCTGCCCATACTAATCCCGACTGCAAACCCATCAATGAATAACCAGAAAACCGCTGGTAAACCACAATGTGAAGGTAAACTGACCGGATATATGAGTCCTGCTTCTGGATAACTGGGGTTTATCTGTACAGCTGAGAGGTATGGTCCCAGCAGGATATAGCCATTACTTGAAGTTGAGAAAAGCACAAGGAGGGGAACCCCAGCCAGCATACTAACAAGGTGCTGCACCATTTACACAGAACCAGCAGTCTGTTGTCTGTAGCTACCCCTCCACAATGGCAGGTGTGTGCCAGAATGTGTAGTCTATATGCCTCAGAATATTGGTCTCAGCTGCATTCATCTCATATTTCCCGGTAAATAACTGTGAGCAAAGAATGATAACTGTCAGTAGTCGATGACATGACACATCACAGTGTAAACAGTACATATGCCAGAATATCTATGCTACAACCAAACATGTCACACAAGCAGCACAGACAGCAATAGTTACAGTATCCCCTGTATGTTAAGCCCATTGTGTCTCCATATTGGCAACCTATCTACAGATATCCTGCAGAAATAGTTTGCTAGGTGTAGCTGAGGCACACAAAACCCTGAAATGGAGTCCAACCCTCCCTGGAATGGATGCAGACACTCAATATAGAAGGTCATACTGGGCATGCTCCTACACTTAGAGAAATGAAGCCCATGTCTCACAACACAGTGGACTACAGTTATTGGTTATTTGCAGCTGTTTGTGCACACACACCAAACTGTACACCATTGATACTTCACACAAACACACATTGGATAGGAATACACAAAAATATCTAAGGCATATATAATATAATATGTCAAACATACACACACACAGATGTGGGGAAGAGAAAGACAAACAGCGACAGAGAGAATCCCATTATGAGGCCTGCCCCACCCTCTACACATCCCATTGGCCTATATCACATGATGTGCCGATGTCATTCACTGTAGAAATACCTTTGGTTAGCCCTCAGCCCTATAGTGTCAGTAGTACCTGTGATAACTGTGTAACACTACAGTGCAAATAGGTATCTATGTAGCAGCTGTAATCTCAGTCCTGTCAAATGTAAAGTTGTGTGTGAGTGTGTGTGTGTGTGTGTGTGTTTCTAGATGAATGTGGTTGAGGCCATTTACACTCACTAAATCTCTTGTACCCCTCCTTCGGCACCACTGCTGATGTCACTCACCTTCAAAGATACCTTTGGACAGATCTCCCACATGTAAGCTATGTGGCCCATTTGATAACTGTGTAATACTATCATGTAGCAAGCAAGCTAGGTAGGAGTTCCAGTCCGGATTCTGGAAACTGTATAAATGTAAGAGTTTGTGTGAAAGAGAGTGTGTGTATCCTTGCAAAGACCTGATTTTGTGGCCATTCACACTTACAACACTTCCCTTACCCCTCCTTTAGCATTGCTGCTGATGTCACTCACCTTCAAAGATACCTTTGCACAGCTCTCCAGCATGTAAGCTCCATGGTGTGTGTGAGAAATACAAGACACTATGGTACAATAACTACATAGGTAGGGTTTGAATCTCATCCCTGGCAAGTGATTATGTGTATACATATGTATGTTTGTACCTCAAAGATTTTGGCTCCATTTACACCCAGTACACATCTCAGTGCCTGACTTTAGCAGTCTTGTAGATATCATCCACCATAGAAGTACCTGTTGCCAACCCTAAACCTCATTAGGCCAGTGGTGCATGTGGTAAATGTGTAACATAATGGTTTGAAAATTGTAGTTAGTTAGAGGTTTGAATCTCACCCCTGGCAAATGTAAATGTCTGTGCAGGGTAAAATATATTTTGGAATCTCTCACCCACTACATCATCCAATGGCAGTATTTACAAGGGCTGGTGATGTTCCTCACCTTAGAAGTACCTTGGGACAACATCCATCCTATAAGCTCTGTGGCGCGTGTGATAAATGCAGTGCACTGTAGTAGCAATAAATAGCTAATTAGGGGTTGAAACTCAGTACTGGTAAGTGTGTGCGTGTGTGTGTGTGCGTGTGTGTGTGTGTGTGTGTGTGTGTGTGTGTGTGTGTGTGTGTGTGTGTCTGTCTGTCTGTCATCAGTATCTTGTGTGGGGGTGGTGTGGTTGTGTAATAACAGTATCCAAAAAACAAAACACAATCCAAAAAAATGGCCTTGGTTGCAACGAGATGAAGAAAGATAAAAAATTCCAAATAAGCAACTAAGAAGTGCTTAAAAAAGAGAACTTCAATTTAACAAATAAAAATAAAAATAAATCAGATACATCCAGTAAATCAAGTGCTTTCATCTCCAACCATTTGGAGACTTTATCAAGACAGAGCATGCCCCAACTGCTAGTAAATTTATAATACAAAGTTAATTACTGAACTAATCAACATCCAGGGTTCATGAATAATTCATGAGCAATGGCTATTCCTACAATTTACATCTAATAATGTCGAATAACCACACATAAAATATTCATCATCCTAAATATTACCCACTATAATACATATAAATACATAGCTAAAAATACATTATTAAAAAATCTAATAAAAAGTCAACATTTCCTATATGGTGTACACTTCAAATAACCCCAGTGTATTATTGTATAAATACATGTATAAATACATAATAGATACAGTATAAAATTCACCAACGTATACATATAAGACATAAAAATAATGCATATGTTTCAACTATTAAGAATTACAAGAACATTTCTTTAAAAGCATCATCTGTCTAAATCTTTTAATTTTAAAAAGCAAGTAATTGCAACGGATTCATTTAAGCCTGGCCATTGAGTTGCATTCATTCTCAACTGACATAAGGCCTCACTTCTCTCCAAATATAAAGTCCAAGGTCCACCAATTGGGTCTAGTTCAATAACTTCAATAACAGTGAATTTAAAGTCATGTCTGGGACATTCCATACACTTCTTCATATGGCCCCCATTCTGAATCTGGTAAATCCTTTCAAAGATGTTCTTTAAGGTTTGTCCCTTTCTATTATTCTATATTAATGAATTTATAACTCACATGAATAATTCAACAGCTTTTTTAAGGTTCACCCATAATATTGATCCCAATGAAATCTCTTATTTGGATGTTAAACTGACAAAAAATACAATCTTAAGGAATTTTGAGTCATATATTCATAGGAAGGAAATGTATTCAAACAGTTTTTTACATTTTGACAGTAGCCACCCCTTCAAACAAAAAAGAACAGTTGTTAAGGTGCAGTTTGTTAGAGCTGCTCGGATGATTTCTAGTTTCAACTCTTTCTTGGATGAATGTGAACTGTTGAAAGATATTTTTCTTAAAAGAGAATATCCATTGGACTTAATCAACAACTTAATGTTGGAAGTAGTTAATAAGAGAGAGAGAGAGGGTTTTATCATGCTATACTGAAATCGGAGATGGTGCACTCTGGCAATGTAGGGAACACGCATATGGTTTTAAATTTGAATGTTGGTTCTGTTAATATGGACAGCAGTGTTAATGTGAATGTTATGACACCTGTTGAACAAGTGCAAGCAAACAGAAAGTTTTGTCCAGCTTTTATCACTTCTTATAATCTTGATAGTAAAGAAACGTTTAGGATTTTGGATATAAATTGGATAATTTTGACCTCAGGTAATGACATTAGACAATGCATAAGTGAGAAGCCTATTGTGGTATATAGAAAGGGACAAACCTTAAAGAACATCTTTGAAAGGAGTTACCAGAGTTGGAATGGGGGCCATATGAAGAAGTGTGGGGCATGCAATTATTGCCAATATATTAAGGAAGGGTCAAAATTTAACATAAATGGTATAAAGGTCTCCTTACAAAAAAGTGCAGCTGTTACACTGAGAAGGTGGTTTATTGTGCTTTCTGTTCCAAATGTGCTTGTTTTTATATTGGAAAGACATAAAGGAAATGTAAAAACTGTATTTATGAGCATTTGAGGGATATAAAACTGCAAAAGGAAACCAATGCCCTTGCAAAACATTGTATGGAATGTCCGGACATGACTTTAAATTCACTGTTATTAAAGTTATTGAGCTAGACCCAAGAGGTGGACCTTGGACTTTATATTTGGAGAGAAGTGAGGCCTTATGGCAGTTGAGAATGAATGCAACTCAATGGCCAGACTTAAATGAATCTGTTGCAATTACTTGCTTTTTAAGATTAAAAGCTTTAGACAGATGATGCTTTTAAAGAAATGTTCTTGTAATTCTTAATAGTTGAAACATATGCATTATGTTTATGTCTTATATGTATACATTGGTGAATTTTATACTGTATCTATTATGTATTTATACATGTATTTATACTATAATACATTGGGGTTATTTAAGGTGTACAACATATAGGAAATGTTGAGTTTTTATTAGATTTTTTAATAATGTATTTTTTAGTTATGTATTTATATGTATTATAGTGGGTAATATTTAGGATGATGAATGTTTTATGTGTGGTTATTTGACATTATTATATGTAAATTGTAGGAATAGTCATTGCTCATGAATTATTCATGAAACCTGGATGTTGATTGGTTCAGTAATTAACTTTGTATTATAAATTCACTAGCATTTGGGGCATGCTCTGTCTTGTTAAAGTCTCCAAATGGTTGGAAAAGAAAGCACTTGATTTACTGGATGTATCTGATTTATTTTTATTTTTATTTGTTAAATTAAAGTTCTCTTTTTTAAGCACTTCTTAGTTGCTTATTTGGAATTTTTTATCTTTCTTTATCTCGTTGCAACCAAGGCCATTTTTTTGGATAATAACAGAATCCATTGGGGGGTGGATTTTGCTAAATTATTATGTTGAGGACCTAATATATGTCACAATGTCTACATTACAAGGGCAACAGATGTCAAACACCAGAGAGGTTGGTGTAGACAATCCACAGCCTTAAGTGTGACAGTATGGATTAGTGAACAATATAGATAACCCTTTTATTACTCAGAGACCACTCTCCACACACGTGTCATACACAAATACAGTTGGCTAGGCAACAACCACTATATTGGTAGTTCCCCTGTATATTGCCTCATAGATAATACCAACAATGTGATTGCAGTGGACTACATGCCTGTTGACCACAACAATGCCACTGACATCAAAAAGTACTTTGATGTAATACATCTCCTGACTGACTGTGTGTTATCCAGCAAGTAAAATGACATGGCACCTTGTTTCATCCCCTCAGTAGCCCAATCAATGTGTACAGTGGCCCTTTTGCCATGTTCCCCGCTGGATACCTGCAACAACAGTAGAGTTTGCAAAAGTACCCCACAACGTGAATGCCATGCCTTATACACATGCCCTGTAGGAACAGACGACACTAACTCCATTGAATATTTATATCATACTGTCAATGTAGGTGCAATCACTACCTCAGTTGCATAGCCATGTCTCACCAAACTAGGTCAGGAATGATATATCAGAAGATATCAATCTGTCCACCAACATGCCCGAGAGACCTCAAGCACATTTCCACATGTTAAAGAACATGCATGTGGGGCATGTGCACAACCCAGACACTGTCCATGTTATGGAATATAGATCACATACATGGGGGGGTGCATATCACTGGCCACCCACAATAGAAACCTGGATGAGTGGATGGGGAATACAATACCCACCCCTGGGACCACTCCAGTAATTATACTCCTGAGCCACACTGGGGACTATTGTCATGTGGCCTGATTCCAAGGTATTCCCTTGGGCTAGCCTTGTAGAGCCTTCAGGCCCATTCACCTACTATACACCTATGAAGCAATGAATGTATGAATCTCAGTACTGGCAAGTGTGCATGTGTGTGCGCGTGTGTGTGTGTGTGTGTGTGTGTGTGTGTGTGTGTGTGTGTGTGTGTGTGTGTGTGTGTGTGTGTGTGTGTGTGAATAGTAATCTCAGTGTGTTTGGTTGATGAATATCCCCTGTGGCTGTGGTTATTAGCAATTGGAGGTGTGTCCAAACCAGAACATATACCATTCACCATTCTACAACAGATGTTGTACATCAACATGTACCTATGTACAACCCTCAACCCTATAACCTGTGAGGCATATGCAGTTACTGTGTTACAGACCAGGAATTACCATGCACACACTGTACCCTGCCTATGACATGGTGGATGTGTCACCACACTGCCATACCCTGTGGCATTGCTGCAGGGCCACATCCTGGTGGCACACAGATGCCTAGAACAGCACTTCACTCAGCACTTCACTTGTGGGGGGAGAGAAGGGTAAAGCTGACACTGAATGTGTTGCTAAGACTGTGGCCAATATCTGTTGTCTCCGAATAGGTATTAGCTTTGCGCATAACTCACAGCACTTGTGTTTAATGCTGTGGAGGTTGTTGATGTAACTATGAAGGCTCTTGTGACTGTCATCAGTGTCTGCTGCATCTTTGCTGCCATAGATGCCTTCTTGAGACTTCATGAGGGATCCAAAGTTGTGTTTGAGGCTAATAAAGGAGTTCAACAGTCATGGGATGCCACCTTTCCCTGCAACAGTGTCCTCCTTCTGACGTACACTTCAAGTAATGGCAGGGGACCATCACATTGTCTCCCAGTGTTTGGAGGACAGTGTCTGCGATCTGTTGTCTCTGGCTAGTACCATGCCTTCATGTACCTGTTTGTACAGTGCCTATGTGTATGATTCCACAGTCATGCAACTACATCCCATTGTCATGGGTGCAGTGAAGACATCAACCCCTGTTTTTATGTCTGCAAAGTCAGTTTTGGAGAGTTATTGCCAGGTGGTTATCTTTGTGGGGGGGTGGGCTGACAGGTTGAGTTCCATGTTGATTACAGCCTGTGTGAATCTTACCATGCAGGGATTCATATCTGGGGATGAGCAATGGTCCCATATTTAAGTCATCAACTCAGGTCAAGGTTGTTGCATCCTCTACCATGGGTTAGTATGAGCTGGTCTAGGGCAATGGAAATGATGAATCCAAGAAGTGTTGGGCCACTGTACTGGTGACTGGCTACGATCCCCAGGTGATGGAGGGGTAGTCAAAGAATCGTTCTATGTCAGAGATGAATTGGACCATCACAGATGGCAGGGTGTTGAGGAATGTGCATTGACAGTCTAGGGACATAGATGTGGACCCATAGCAAGATATGGTCTGGATAGAACCATTACCCCAAGGCAGTTGTACCGGAAGTATCTCCAATGCATTATGATGGGATGCTAGTCCGGAGGTGTTCCTATCCCTAATGAATATGGAGACAGCATCACCTGTGGAGGTGTGGTATGGTCCATGTTTGGGGACTGACAGCTGTGGAATGCATCATAGCCTGATACTCCAGGTCTGCTGTCTGCTGCTGTGAACTACCTCTCCATTACAGCAGACATGTGTCCTCCACTCCAACAATCGCTATGAGTGACTGCATCCTGAGAGTTAGATGCCCACTGTTGAGCAGCATGATCCTCAGTCAACCATCTGGTGATAGTACTGCAGTATAATTCTGGGTGACTGTGATACACTGCCCAGGGCTGCTGTCACACCTGCCTGAACCGTATAATCAGAGAGTTCAATCATGTATCCTGTCATGTAGTCCAGGGAGCTGTGTCCCAATTCATTCACACCCACATGGATATGGAGTGATACTTGTAGTTTTTATGGAGTGACATGACTGGCTGTGTCATGTGTTAGATGCTGGCATGTGACTGATATTTGGTTGTTACCTGCTCCATATTCAACCTAGTGAGTGGGATGTGTGTGCCTCAGTATTAAGTTAGCCATGATCACTGTATTGTGCATGGTGGTTAGCCTTAGGGGCTTAGGTTGGGGGCACATTGTGTAGGTTAAATATGTGTTCCTTGGCATGTGCCATGTCACGGTGTCTGAGTGGTTGTCTGCCTTGCTGGTCTGTGCTGTTTGGGTAGATGTCCATTGAGTGCCTCTGGGAAGGTGGGTGTGTGGCTTTTCACTGTATGTCATGACTGTCAAAGTGGGTGTCATGATGAGCTACATGTTCCACATGTTGTGGTGCAGTTGTTGATCTTATCCCCTTGACCTGTTAGTCCACTATTTGCTGGAGAGTGCAAATGTCCACAATTGGTGATATATGGGTAACCCTCACAGGTCTGATGGTTTGGAGTTTAGAGCGGAGGGTTGTCTGTGTACATGTAGCAATTGCAACAGTGCCACAGAATGGACATGTGCACCAGGTCAATGGGTGAAAGCACAGATAACTGCCCTTCAAACATGCCAGGAGGGGGTGGACATAATTAGTAAGCACTGGGGTGACATCTGTGATGTACGGGTACTACTGATGGCTCACAGGTGTGCCACACTTCATGATACAATAATCTGGTGAAGTGCCAAGCCATAATGGTAGCTGAAGTGCAAGACAGCAAGAACTAGCATGATTTACAGGTATAACAGAAGTCAGACTGTCTGCCACCTGTAATACTTTACCACAGCTGTGCAGTTAGCAGATTTGGCCATGAGAAAGTTCAGTAAGCTCTGGCGTGTGTGCACTAACTGCATAACACTATAGTAGACATACCTAGATAGGCAGGAGTTCTAATCCCAATACAGGTATGTTTGTGTGAATAATGTATTATCTCGCTCATACCATTTTTGACCTGTGTACTACCCTTTACACTTCCTTTCACTCCAATTTAATTGACCTGTTGATGTCATCCACCTCAGAAGTACCTTTGGTTGAGTTAGAAATGTATAAGCTCTGTGGCGCGTCTCATAACTGTGTAAGACTAAAATATGAACACCTAGATAGGTAGGAGGTCTAATCCCAATACTGGCAAGTGTATGTAAATCATGTACTGTCTGGCTCATACCATTTTTGATCTGTGTCCTACCCTTTACACTTCCCTTCACTCCAATTTAGTAGACCTGTTGATGTCATCCACCTCAGAAGTTCCTTTGGTTGAGGTGGAAATGTATAAGCTCTGTGGCATGTTTCATAACTGTGTAGCAATAAAATAGGAATACCTAGATAGGCAGGAGTTCTAATCCTAATGGTGGCAACTGTCTGTGTGTGTGTGAGGATCATATCATGTGTGGCTTTTACCATTTTGATGTGTATACTATACACGGCTGGTGACCACCTCCCATTGCCATTACTTTATACAGTGTGGTGACAGCATCTGCCGCACATGCAGCAGGTTAAACCATTGTACAGTCCTCTGTACAGATGTGTCTGGAATATCCATATGTTTGAAACCTAATCCCAATCCCTCCAAGCTACATGCTCTAGAGACCTAAACCTTGTCACCACAATAAACAAAACATGCCAGAGGGATAGATTCCTGTGCCAGAGACTTCCCATACTCTGGAATAAACTACCTCTCTAATCAATCAAAGCACCTCATTTGCACTCTTCAGGAAAAATCTTGATGATTGAATGGGAAATAGGAAATTCACCCCAGGGATCACCTCTGTGGCTCTGCTTGACAGTGGCACAGGAAAATAATTTTCTTGGGTGGCAAAAGCCAGAGTACCTTTTTGGCTGGGCTTGTATAGGCCCCAGGGCCGATAGCCTAGTACCTACCTATTAACCTATGAACCTATACATGGTCGGAAGTGGTCTGTGTGCCTTAACAATGCCCATGTATGTGATATTATATCCAAATAGGCCACAGTGTACTGACACATATGGCAGCATGAGGTATCATACCTGACTGAAACATCATGCTGATGGGACATCTGCCATCCTCACAGGTCATCTGCCTTGTAGGTGCAATACATGAGTACAGAGGCTTGCTTTTACAAGTGAACTGTACCTGTTATGGGTCACATTAAAGGCTGGAAGAGGTGTGAGCTGTCATATTGTGGTCCTAATTGGTATGCAACAGGAACACCTTGCATCTTAAGTGGGGTGTGCACACAATTTATACCCACTGTATACCAGTAATGTGTTATGCATGACTTTACCTTAGGACGTTTGTCCAGTACAATTTGGTGGCCTCTGTCCAGACGTCTTGGCATTGACAATTTGTGAGGTTTGCTACAAGAATGTTGAATTCATGTTAGATAGGCACCAGCGGTGACCACTATGATGCACTACAGTTAACCCCAGCGCAAGTGAACATGCACAACAAGCAATATCGCTATTACATGAAGCAATATAGCTATTACTGATGGTTGTGTGCATGGTAAATTGCATGTGCTTCACATGCCTTGTTTATTGTGAGGCAACAGGACAATGTAATACCCACCAGCTACAGGCTGCTGTCCCATATGCAGACCAGAGGCTCCTAGGTAGTTGTGAGAGGGGGTTATTGTCAGCAGATGCACATGTGGCCTTGGTATAGGATGGAAGCAGCATGTCTGCACATCTACAGTACTAACCACAATAATACACAATGTCCTGTCCTCATGGTAGATATGCACCTCTGTGCATTAGAAAACCCCATCCACAATTGCAATCGGACCTGACACATGCATCTAGATACAATACAGATACATGTATGTCTGATACATTAGTGTACTAAACACCACAAGGCCCTTACCTGCATGCTCTTCATCCAGTGTGTGTGTGTGTGTGTGTGTGTGTGTGTGTGTGTGTGTGTGTGTGTGTGTGTGTGTGTGTGTGTGTGTGTGTGTGTGTGTGTGCAACCCACCTCCACAATGCTTCCCCCAGCATCATGGCTTGTGCATTCGGCGTATGGCCCAAGTGTGTTGAGAAGCTCCTCGGTGGGTGTCAGTGGGGGCTGGATGGCTGGGCCCCCACCTGTGACTATCGTTGCTGCACATGCATGTAAGTTCTGCTGTGCAGTCTGGCATCATTTACCCTGTGGATCACACTGTTCCACATGGCAGTCCTCCCCTACACATTTCCTGCTCTCCGTCCACATGACAGGGCATAATGTCCAATCACATATTGGGTGATGATGTTTGTTTCCCCAACAGAGAATGCTGGTAGGCAAGCACTCTGCATGTTACCTGGAAGCCATGAAAAGGAAAATGCCACAGAACCTCATATGGTTGACAAAATGCACATCAACAGTGGACATTACTTGCAAATAATCCAGACTACCCCGATAATCTCTAAAGCTATCATGGCTATAGCAGTTTGCATTACACACCTGTCTCTGAGCTATCTTATTCCCCCCAATGTTGGACACTTGATTGCATAATCCTCTATCCTCCATTCATTTCTGTGTAGATGGTTGACAGAGGTCATCTTCCATGTGGATGGGGTTTGTATGGTGGCAGGTCTGTGTTTGACTGTGGTGTGTGATGGAGCTCTGAGCACATACCTGACTTCATGTAGGAGGCAGACACTGATGTTAGTATGCCCCATGGAGATATGCTGTTGTTGCTATCAGTCTGCAATATGTACATGCTCACCATTGCTGTGGGGAAGAGTGTGGTTGATGTGCATATCTCCATGTATGACTTTGGTGGACAGGGTGGCAATGTTCCCACCTAGCCTGTGTTATGCAGGTTGCCTATAACCATGGCATGTGTGTATGAGATCTTCTTTACCTACAGTACAGGGTGAATTGTGCTGTTTCATCTGAGACTTACAACATATATGGAGACATGGTTGCAATTGTCCTTGGTGGTGTGGATATGTCCGATTCATAATCATAGTCAGCCCTACAGGACGTCACTTGTGAACTTACCTGCTTGCTCAGATATAGGTGGGCTTGCTTCAGAGTTGTTGCCTGCACCTATGTGTCCCTGTACAGCCAATGTAGCAACCTATTATGTGGTTTGTTTATTGCTGCTGTCCACCAAAGGGGATTACTCTATCTTGTTGGAGGCTGGATATACAGGTCAGGTACTGCTGTGTCCATTTAGCTACAGTAGCTATAAATGCTACACACCCTGATACACTGCCTGGTATTTGTGAAATTGGAACATGACACCACAATAACTCATTTCATAACAATTCCTACCTGTAGTGTGACCTATAGCCTGTACAATTCAATTGAAAACATAACAATCTGATCTGTGAAAACATATGGAAATAATACTCAGTACAATGAACCAGCTGAATGAGTGTGCACACCCTTAAAGTTGTGTATGCACCTCTTGAGATGATTACAGCATTCATCCGTCTTGGTCTGGACTCTAACATCATGGCACATCTTCACTTGGGAATAGTTGCTCACCTTCCTAGAAACACCTTTGATTGTATTGCAATGAAATTGGACAGGTTAGGGATCGATTTCAAGATAAGAAACATTATGAAATGATCTTCTGTGGTCTGATTGTCATACAGCACATAAACTTGGCACTCCAAAAGGGGTGTGTGCACTTGTGATATCCACTGTATATAGGTGTTGATATAGCTGGTAGTGGTAGGCATGGACAAAGGCTCATAACACAGATGGACACTTTTCTGATTAATACATGTTAATCATGCCTACTCCAGTACCCACATCAGTGTCAGGGCAATGCAACCACCAGTAGCTGTACCCATATTTGTCTGTTGTATGCACTGACACTGATATGACACACATGTGCAACATGCACAACCTATTTACCTGACTGCTTGAAACCCATGTGATTAGTTTTGTGCCTTCCAGCTGAACATATGCATACATACATGTGCTCACGGGATACCTGGTATACATTTCTATTAAATGTAAGTATGGCACACTGTATTTACAGTCTTGCTCCTCAATCTTACTTCTCAACTTGTCAAAGGGGACATCAGTACTGATACTGTATTAATATAGCTGCACCATACATAATACTTTGATTGCACAGTAGGGTTTGACATCACTGTGATAACCTGGAAGATGTCCAACAGTCAAAAGTAAGCTATTATGTTACAATAAACAAAAACAAAACAGCACCAAAGCATGGCAATGACCATAAAAACACAGTTTTAATAAAAAGTATACAAGGTAAGCGCTTTCACACAATAAATGTCCTTTATCAGACCATACATCACATATACTAAGTGAAATAAATAACAAGAGCAGTGTCAATTAGCAATTCAAACTAACCAATAAGAAAACATAACTAATAAAACAGCCATCATTCATTTAAAGAGACCCCTAGCTTTCAAAACTGGTTTGATAGATGTTCTATCATTGATGCCTGGAAATCTATTTTACTGAGAATCATGAACTACATGGATTATCACCATGTAGGCAGATAGATTTCCAGGCATCAATGGTAGAACCTCTATCAAACCAGTTTTGGCACAGTCACAACTGTTTGACAGACACCCCTGTGGTTGTCATATATGAGCTGTCCTTTCACAGGTGAGTCAGGCTTATGAGCTGTGTTCCTACCTCACAACCTCTTAGACCATCACATCTGAACAATGCCTAAAATGATGGGGGGATAAATAGGGACAGACTTTAAATATACCTGCTACAAAAATAGGAAGTTCATAGAATGATACATTTAACATTACAGTGAATATTCTTACGGATGTGGAGTCTCAAAGATCATTACCAATGACTTTAATTCTCAGCTATTTGCCAGTAAAGTGCAGATCTCAGGAGGAACAGACAAAAATACATGATGGTAAAATGTGAACATTCTGTGAGGATTTGTACAGTTGAGAGGTATGTCTGTGATATCTCCCACTTCAGAGATGGCCAGATGCTATGGCCATAGCAGCTGTTTAGCAGGACATTAATACAGCATGTCTTGTCGGGGCATATATTCCTCCAAACCATATTTCCAATTATTACAGACCAAGTACTAGATTCAATTACTTGCTTACATGTCCCACTTACCTTTTTTCTTTCTTCTTGTTTCCACTTTATGTCTCATTTGTTATTTCTCTCTCTCTCCCCATGCACTACAGGAATAGAGCAGGTTTGAATTGGTTGCAGCATGGCTTTTTAGGTGATGCTCATGACCAGGGGATGGTCTGTGCACCTATTGAGGTTCACCACTTGCTAATTGCATGCAGAGCAGCTGTATAGTTCTTCCAATAGCCAATGTCATGGCAACACACTCCTATAAATGAGTACTCCATGTGGATGCTGGCCCTTTCCATTACTTGTGAGGAGATGTGTGGGCTATACCTCTTACAACAAGACTTGTGGAGACAAGACAACTAAGTGTTGGGGAAGGTTCAAGACTTAGGAACAGAATGTGAGTATTGCTGTTATATGTTTGGAATACTGCTAGTTTAACAGGGTTTGTCTGCACATGCTACTTCTGTATGGGTTTCAGTCTGACAAAGTTCTGTCTCTGCATTGCTCACAACTGTAGGGCCATCCACATAATGACCACAGGTTAGCCTGTTATGTATGGGCTGTTCCCCAGACAGATGTTGTCCTTGGCAAATCAATAGCATACTCTGGTGATTGCATTATGTAGATGGTAGCATCCATTTTTCCTGACTTTATATCCCTCAAAAAAGATATGTTACAACAAACCCTGTAACACCAGCAACTTTCTTAGTGTATAACAGCAATATGTCATGTATGGCCGTGTATTTGGGCTTCTGTCCACTATTTATGTCAGGCTTTGTCCAGATGTCATACAGTAGTAGATGGATAGGTATACAGGTCTATCATGTTTATAAACTGGTAGGAGAAAAAACTTTGTTTGTTTCTAAGAATGGAAGAAATTTAAAATGGGAACTACAACGGAAAATAAAGGAAAAATAATGTAACAGGAAAGGTACCACCAAATGTGGTTTATGTAACCAGTGTAATTTTATTATTAAGGTACCTTCCTTAATATTGGAGAATATTAATAGGACAGAAGTGTTTTTCTAGAAGGGTAATTGTAAAACATCCCATATTGTTTATTTAGCTAAATGCACGGAATGCCCTTGCTTTTACGTGGGTAAGACCGATAGATGCCTCAGAAATTGGATATATGACCATTGTTATTGTATGAGAAACAAAGATGGTAAAAATGCTTTATCAAGGCACTTAGAAGTTAGCAGTGGTTATGATACTTTTAATTTTGGCATTTTAGAATGTATTCAATATAACACAAGAGGGGGAAATATAAAAAAGAAACTGGGTGATAGAGTAGCTAGGTGGCAGATCAGATTAAACGCTTCTGTAAACCCAGGAATTAATGATAGTATTTCTATCAAACCTATTTTAGAAAATAATAATTAATGGTTATACTAAGTTTTGATATATTTATTTATTTTTGCATCCATTTTTTTGGGTTATAATGTTTTGATCATAAGACATTTTAGATATATTTATATGTCAGTTTTACCATATATATTTTATGGGGGAGGGGGTATATATTAGTTTAATATATAGGAGGAATAAAAAAGACTGAAGTTATGTCATTGAATCGAATATGCCAAGGCTTTTTTATGCACTGAGCACTTTAAAAATTAATTGATAAACTTTTAATGAACTGTAGTCTCTGATAGGCTTATGAATATATAAAATGTTGTTGGGAGCAAAACCAACTGTTCTGATGAAGTCTATGAAGGAGTAGATGAAAGCGCTTAACTTTTGTGTTGGATTTTGTATTGTGTCAACGTTTTATTTTTTTCAATAAATGGACTATCGTTTATATTTGGTGCCGGTGCATAATTCCATGCAATAGCAGTGAACAGATTCTGGTTTGTGTTCCATTCCTGTTGTTGACTGTTCCTGGTGCGAGTGTCTTCTGAGATTGTAGTATAATGGGGATAAGGGAATATTCCCTTTTCCCCACTGTAGTGCGATCTCGGATTGAGAATATTAAAGTAGGGGGGGTGTGGTGGTGCAGGGGGCTTGCACCCTGCATAATAGTGTGTAGTGTGTTATTTTTTCTTTTTTCTTTTTTTTAGTTAGTTTTTATTGTTTTAGTCCGTGAAAGTGCATTTTCGATGGAATGCACTTTTGCGGAAGTGAGTTCGAGGAAGTACGGTTTGATGAACCGTACTTTTGATTTAAAAACATAGATCCATATATATATATATATATATATATATATATATATACACACACACACACCTCAGTACTTATTGTTGATATATCTATGTATTGTTGTACACATATATGGATATCCCTACATATCTCACTCTCTTTCTCTCTCTCTATGTATGTTTCTATTCATATATATATATATATATATATATATATATATATATATATATAGATATCAATCCTTCCTAATTGCACACTTGTCTCTTCCCTATCGTAAACTGGCTGTAAAGAAGGGTATGTTTGAGACAACATCTTCAAACAATACAGTTGAGGTCGCTTTCTGGTAAATTGCATAGGTTATGGTGTGCAAGTTCCTAGGTTTAAGGGCTGTTTATTTTGTTGCTAGTAAGAACAAGGACTGTTGGATAGAGATTGGTTAAGGCAGTTCTGAACAGCTTTGACCGGGTTTGCATGGGTTTGCCCCATGGTAAGTGGTGGTAATGTACGGTTAAATTAATAGGCGCTTACACCATGTAAGCTTTGCTTACCAGTGCGCAAATCTGCTTAACATTTACATTTAAGCAATGCTTACACATGCTCAGCATAGCTTAGCCTTGGTAACCAGTGATCACATTCCAGTCTGATAAAATAGAAGGTAATGACATCTCTAATTAGGCTTGCCACCCCCCCCGTTTTTTTTCCGGACTATCAGGAAATCAAACTGATTCTCCGGTAGTCCAGAAAACACTGTACAAACTCTGGTATTCTGTTTCAAAAAGGAAACAGACTATCGGAGTTTGTAAATCGGCTGATTTACTATGCTTTTTTTACAGAAAAGCATAGTAAATCAGCCAAAAGCAGGCGGTGGGAACGAAAAAAGAGGGCGTTCCCGTTGAGTGATGCTGTCGTGACATCACAAAATAGGAGGTATGTTGGCGGGAGAGGGGGTTGGGGTGGGCGGGGTTACTGGTGACGCGAGGGGCGTGGCTTTGCTCCAGTTTTAGCCGTGAAGGAAGGTGGCAACCCTATCTCTAATAAGTGTACTTAATTCCCTGTACATAATATGCTTCTATGTGCTGTCATTACAGTAGTAAGGGGTGTGAGTATACTGTATGGGACACCTGGATATACATGGGTAGTACCACAAACTGTTCTATTTGGATTTGTTTCATACATGGGTAGTATTCCAAGTTAAAGCTGGACTCTGAATACTGAGTATCTTGTTCTAAGTGTTTGAGCTGTATGTTTATATGTATCTCCTATTGGATATTGATTGGATATGTTGATATTAACTGTAGACTACTATGTTCTTTGGACATGTCATTGGGGACTTCTGTCATGTAGTGATGGAGTACATTTCAGTTTCAGACATGTATCTTTCAATACATTCATCCTAATGCATAACCTGTTGGCTATCTACTTTCTGTCTGTCCTCTGTACAGATATGCAGATGTCAGGTATTGCTATGGCTATACCACAATGTAGGTGCCCACATTGTATTGTGCTGTAAACCAGGACATTACTGCTAGTTCCAACGTATGGGACATTCTTTAATGTGGGCCTTGCTCCATTTTCTTGCCTATGTGAAGGACATTACATAGGTGGTGGCCTACAGATTCACATACAATGGGTGGCAATATGTCACAGGATAGGACATGTGGAGACAGCCAACCAACATGGGGGACATATCCACAGATTTGTGAACTGATTCTATGTCATCAGTGCTGTTATACACATGGTGGATTGATAGATTGACAGGTTTTGTTTGGACATACATTTGGTGTGTGACATCTCGACTCACAGTGATATGTCTCTGACATACCTCTCCACTAGCAAACTGTCCACAGACTGGCCACATGTATGCCTGTCATGTTTTGTGTGTTCACCAGACAGTTGGTGTCCTTGGTAAATCAGTTGTGGACTCTGGGGAATGCAGCCAGTAAATACTCACATCTATTGGTATTACCGACATCATATTTCTCATAAAGGATGTTACAACAAACCCAGTGACATCTGCAACTGTCTCAATGTATGACAGCAGTGTGTCCAGTCTACCCCTGTGTTTGTGCCTCTGTTCCCTTTTAGTGATACAGGGGTTGATGCCGAGCTTAGTGTGTGGTGAATGTTATCAAAGGCTTTGGCAATATAAATGTAGGCTGTAGGAGTCACCTTGCCTTCATCCACAGCTCAGGTGACTGACAGCAAGAGGTTGACCTGGATAAATGAGCAGATATGACCTACCCTTCACAAAGGCAAACTTTGCGAGATCCTGAGTCTGAAGATTCCCATAACCCTGTTTCTTAGGTGCATGATGATGCACCCCCATAGCTTCACATAACAAGACTTGTCAGGAGGTCGAGGCAGTATTTGCCAGGGTCTGTAGCAGCACCTCTTTTGTGGGAAGGGGTGACTGTAGCAGTGCACAATTCATTAGGGACAAAGCCTGAGGTGAGGCTGTGCTTTAACAAGGCACACAGATAAGGTGGCAAGCCACTCTGTAGTTCATGTAGAACACAGCCATGGATATTCTCAGGTCCCATAGAGGCTGTATTCTTGGTATTGGACAGTGGTGTTGTAACCTGTGCTGCAGTAATACTGATTGCCTAGTGGTGTACTGGTATTGTGATTGCTCCTTTGTGGGGGGAGGGGTAAGGGGTACTGTTTGCACTCAAGATGCCAGACAGTATATTGGCATTATTTGTTGGCTCAGTCTGGGAGGTACCATTGTCTAGTTGCTCAGAACAATTCTTGGTATTGCCATGGAGATTCTTTACATAACTGTATGAGCCCTTGTGGTTGTCTTTACTGTGTTCTCACAGCTACATTTGTAGTATTTGATGAGGGATCTCAACTATTCTTTGAGGCTAATAAGGGTTTATTTCCTGTCTTGCAACTTCATCTTATTCCACATCAGTTCCCTACTTCTGTTCTACAGTTTCTTTATGGAAGGGGACCAGCAGATCAGCTTACTTTTTTTGGAGGTGATGGTCCTGGATGTATTGGGTAAGGAGGTATCCATGCATTTGTGTACATGTTCATA
>NC_056735.1:1394700951-1394878451 GCF_019279795.1 Protopterus annectens | reverse complement strand
TGTTAACACTACCTGACTGTTTCTACATATATTCCCAAAATCCAATTTAAAATTATGCATACAGTTTACTACCACTCCTAGTATTCAAACCATGGCCGTGTCTGCTAAAAATACAACAATTTGTATATCATCATAGCAAGCTCTTGAGAAACTGCTCTCTTCCTTCAATGTTTTGTGTCTGTCTCTCTTGGTTGTACAATCTGACCTTGTAATTACAACATTCTTATACAGACGTTCTAGACATATTCTTATGTA
Organism: Protopterus annectens; assembly: GCF_019279795.1. Taxonomy (NCBI): domain Eukaryota; kingdom Metazoa; phylum Chordata; order Ceratodontiformes; family Protopteridae; genus Protopterus; species Protopterus annectens. The sequence continues at coordinate 1,394,878,196 of NC_056735.1, read as the reverse complement.
GCACAGTGTGGGAAACAGTGGTCAACACAACATTACTATTCAGACATTAGATCTTGGTGAATGCAACATGTCAGGTCATACAATACCAGAGTAAACACATCTAGCCTAGGATTTAGAACTTCATTGCCAGGCAGTTACACTTTTATTTAAATATGACCTATATGGGACTATTACTGTCATATTGTCTGGTTTATTCAGTATAAACCATATACATTTTTTTATACTGCCAGGTGACATTTTACTCCTTTATATTTATTTGGTATGACTACTACAAGCAAGATTGTTACTCACCAGCCTCGCGACACAGCCTTTGCAACCTACTGGCATGGGCTTCCTGGTTTACAGCCCGTTCAGCTGGAGCTGTAATGAAAATAGAGAAACATTTATGCATACCTAGCCATCACATACACAGGCTGGACTTTGGTAAACATTTATTGCTATGAATACGTACACACAGCTGGGACATCTCCCCTCTCTCTTGCTTCTTGGACCCAATGTTCCAAGAGCTCCCTCTTCCTCCGTTTCAAGTCAGCATAGTGGTGCTGGACCTGCTCACCAGTCTGAAGGATACCAGTGGCACTAATGAGATCAAGAGCGAGACTTTCCTAGGCTTCAGATTTATATTTGGAGCCCTGGTACTGGTCCTGCAGCAGTCTCTCATCATGTTTTTTTTTACCAGGAGAACTACCATGACCTTGGACTCCTGTATGCCCCAGCACTGTACCCAAAACTTCATGCCATCTCCAACACCTGCCATATTGCCTACAGTGGAGAGCTACAACCAGTTATGAGCTGTATTCCCACTTGCGGTATTTAAATACGGATGATTTCCCACCCTTTGCCATGACTGGACAGTTTTGAAAATGCTGAGCTAAGCTAAGCTATGGGCAATCCTGCTTAGCTAAGGTTGGCAGTGCTTAAAGGGGCAGGTTCGGCATTGTTTACCATTGGGCAAATCCACTTAGCTGGGCTATTCATTGCTTAGTATTCATATGTACACAATGCTTACAACCGGTCAGCATAGCTATGTAATGCCAATGCTTAGCATTGCTTATGTTTTATTAGATTGGACTGCCACCTGTATGGGATTGATTCACCATTCATTGCATAATATAGATTTATTTACCTTCTCTGACATCTCCCAATGTGCTGTGATTAATTTATTCTTGTATGACTATACGGTATGGGGTACTTGTGTTTATATGGGGATTTCACTACTTTATTACGCTGACACCTCACATCTGGGCCTAATACACTGCTCTGGTTGAGAAAAATAAGTTACTTCCTACATAAATATACAAATAAATGTAAATTATAATGTTTTCACATAAAAAATGGAAATGGCTTTGGCGAAGCTTGAACGGCGAATGACTACATGTAAGGTATACACTCTAGCCACTATACTATTGCACTTATGCTTATGCTGGCTGTCTATTGCTTTTTAACTTATCCTGCCATTTCAGCTGAGTTAAGCGTAGCTAAGCAACGGGCACACCCATGCAGCTACACTTAAACTTTATAGAATATGTGAAACAAAATGTTTATTTGTTGTGTATTTTACTTTGTAGCCTTCGGAATATCCATGCTAATGCTGAACCTGTTATTCTATCAACTTTCTGGCTTTGTAGAGACAATTGTCCCCTATGGCTTTGTCCACATTCCTTACTCTGGCAGGTTGGGATGTGTGCACTTTGTGCTTCATACCCTGCCACAAATTCATGCTTATGCTAAACTTGTTATTCTATCAACCTTATGGCTTTGTAGGGATGATTGTCCCTTATGGCTTTGTCCAGATTCCTTACTTTGATGGGTTGGGAGGTGTACTCTATGTGCTTCGTACCCTGCCAAATATGAATGCATATGCTTAACCTGTTATTCTATCCACTTTCTGCCTTTGTAGGGACGATTGTCCCTTATGGCTTTGTCCAAATTTCTTACGCTGACGGGTTGGGGGTGTTACAAGTGTTCTCACTCATTTTAAATTCCCATACAGCAATTCTAGTGTGTAGGGGGCATGTGAATTGTGAGACCACTGCTCTCAGACACACCCCCCTGCACTTGTACGCAGAATCGTGTCCATTTTGCAGCACGGCAGCACGCCTTCATGAATATGCATGGCACACTGCCATGCTGCACGGGAGCAGTCCCTTCCATGCAGGAATAAACTATTCCTGCACAGAAGTTTACTGAATCCCAGTGTAGGTCTTTGGAGCAAAGGCTTGAGTACTGTGAACCTTTGTGACAATTGAGACTGGAAAGCAACTTGCCCCATGGCTTGAATGATTTGTGTTCTATTAGTAATTTTATAAAAATGCATGTATCTAAGATATAATCTATTTTTCTTTTAATTTAATTTTTAATTAAATTGTAACTACTAGAAATCATTAAGATACTAGTATTTTTATCACCTTATTGTCTAAAGTATAGTTGTCCACTTTTGTACTGCTTTTTTAAAAGATTGGTAATGTCTTAATTAATTTATATACCTTGGGCTGTTATTCATCAATTCCTTGTCATGTGCTTGTACAACTGTTTTATTTATATTAATTTGGTGCTATTTCGTTATGCTCTGATGAACTCCTAGCTATGTAGGGGAAAAATCACAATGTTTGTATAAATAAATGTATTTACTTATTCATTGGTGCTGGTTGCTCTTTGGGATTCCTTGTCGGTCCCTTGATCTTTTTGTTTCATTACTCAAGGCTTTCTCTGTTTATTGGTTCTTCGCTATAAAGATTCCCCAACACCTCCACTTATAAAAAAAGTTATAGCAATGATAAAGCTTTTCTTTGAGGATGGCAAGATATTTATAACTCTAGGAGAGATCACAGCTTTACCAAAATTAGTTGTACTGAAACACAGGAATGCGTACATGTGTAACAGTTCAGAGATATTCAATTTGTTTGACATCAGGCATATATCTGTCTGAACACATTTGTGCACTACAACTGTAAACCTATCACTTTTAATACTCATGCAACACTTTTAACAACTGCTCAGAATTCACAGGGAAATGTTGATATAAAGTCATGTACCTTTTTATTTGAATTTACTTAAAAGAAACAGAAGTGATATACATGCTAGGAGAGCAACAATGACAAAAATATAGACAGCAAATATTTTCTTTTGAGAAATGTGAAGTCATCAGTAAGGTTAACCAAAATATTCCTTTCTGAATAAACATCACATACCTTTATAGAAAGAATTATCTTTATGAAAGAATACAAACAATTGCAATTCCAGAGTGAAACAGCAGTATCAAAGCCTCTGTATCCAAACACTCTTCCTTAAAACTGTAAAAGTGCTTTACAAACATGATTAGTTTATATAGTCCAGATGCAGCCCTGTGAGTGCTGCAAATATGCAAATCAGGGGTCAAAACATTAGCATTCACCAGTCCCACAATTTGCACTGTGTTGGGTAGGTAAACATAATATACGGACATCCCTCAATTCTGTGCACATGCCCTATCAGTATAAGAAAAAGCATTGAGAAGTGTTGCTTGCTAAGGATTTGCGAGTGTGATGGTTAGTCTGACTACAACAACAATTATTGCTTCACACTCTTTCCCCATTGATGCACATGTGCTAATGGTTTGTCAGGCAGAAGAGAGGTGCCAAGAAGTCAAGGATAACATTGACTTAGGAAATAAGCATTTATAATATTTTTTAACTGTGACTCTGTGTAAACATCAGTAATTCTAATTACGTACATTAGCCATTTAAACAGGAATCAAAAGCAAACCAGATCATAATAGCATTCATGTTAGAAAAGCATAGATAAGAGAATGAAGCTCACCGAACAAAAAGAAGAAAGTAACTGTAGTACTGCAAATAGTGTTTACTATTGCGAGAGGAAGTATTAGCTTAACTGTTGCCAATATTCCATTCACCCACAAATCTACCAGGAAATTGCAAAGGACAAATTTCAGAAATTAGTTATGTTGTACCTTTGATGTTAAATAATACAATGTCACAGCTTGAGTATATGCAATCAATTTTTAATTCCACTCCCTACCTTATGCCTAATCTCAAATGTGTGACTTGGCACTGCACACTGTTGCTTCTCAGCAGTCACTAGCAATGAATGACAGTTCACTTTTTAATGTAAGAACCTCACAAATTTAATTTGGAATACCATCAGTAGCACAAATGAGACAGACACTGGAGTGCTTGCATCAGCACTTTGGATAGTACTGAGTGAAGAAATTTCACCTGTTAGCTACCTGTCTCTGGATCATACTTATTCACACCCCCACCAGGGGCAGCAATATGCTAGACCTGGTCATTGCCAACATGGGCAACCAGTGTTCCACACCAGAGGTCAATTCCTCGTTGGTCAGATCTGACCACAAGCTAATCACCCTAGACATCCACATCCTGCCCCCACCACCAATTAGGGAAACCACAGTAAAATAATTTCTCCAAAGCCAACTTCACACTTCTTAAGACAGAAGTGGCAAACTTCATGACACCCATGCAGATGGACAATAGAGGTACGACTGCTGAATCCTACACAAATGCACTTTATAAGCACTTACATGAGTGCATGGATCATGCTATCCCTAATAGAACCAAGATGCTATCCTCCAAAAAAAGGAAGCCAATCTGGTGGTCCTCTGCCATAAATAAACTCTACAACAGAAGAAAGAAACTGTTGCAAAAAAAGTAAAATCCCATGACTGGAGGAACTCCCTGGTCAACCTCAGTAAGAAGCTGAGATCCCTGATAAAATTCTTCAAAGCTAATTACGAAAACAAAATTGCCACTGACTCTAAAGACAACCACAAAGCATTCTATAGCTATGTCAAGAATCTTAATGGCAACACTCAGATCTGCTCTGAGTTACAGCACAATGGCACTAAATACACAGAATCAACTGATATTGCCAACATCCTGGCAGATAGGTTCAGTGCTAATTTTACCCCCCTCTCACCCCCTAGAGGGCCCAGCTCTATACCAGAAGAATGCAAAATTCCTGTAATCATGGCTGCACAGGTAAAAACCCCACTCTCCAAAGCCATGAACATAGCATCCATGGGACCTGTCAATATCCCAGGCTGCGTTCTACATGAACTACAGAATGAAGTACCATGTTCAATCATAGCCTCACCTCAGGCTTTGTGCCCACTGAATGGCACACCATGACAGTTATCCCACTCCACAAAGGGGGAGCCACAATGGACCCCGGGAACTACCATCCCATTAGCCTGATGAGCCTGGTCTGCAAGGCCATGGAACGTATCATCATGGAACTCATAAAAAAAGACATTGGTAATCTCCAAACTCTGGACCCTACCCAGTTCAGGTTTGTAAAAAGGCAGATCATTTCTCCTAAACCTGATAGACTTCTTTGAAGCAGTCACCAAAGCCATAAATGAGGGTAAGGTGGTTCACACAGCTTATCTAGATCTCGCCAAGGCTTTTAACACCATCCCCCACTCTGGCATTATAGATAAGCTCACTAAACTAGGTATAAATCCCTATGTCACAAGATGGGTTGCCAACTGGCTCACGGACAGAACCCACACTGTGAAAGTAGCAGACTCCAAATCCGACTTCAGACCAGTGACAAGTGGAGTACCACAGTGTTCAGTCCTAGGTCCTCTCCTGTTTGGTATCTACTTCTGTGAAGTACAGGCTAACACAGAAGGTCTTTGGCTAACAAAGTTTGCAGATGACTACAAACTAGGAGCCATAATCGAAACTCCTAACGATGTGGACATACTACAAAAGGGCCTCACTGAGACAGATGCCTGGTGTCAAAGCCATGGCCTGAATTTCAATGCCAAAAAGTGTATTATCATTCCCTTTGGTAAAAACTCTGTACCCATGAACTACCACATAAGTGGTAGTCTACATAATGCCGAAAGTGTGATAAGAGACCTTGGGACACAGGTGGGCAGTAGTCCCTCCTTTGATAATCACATCGCCACATTGATCAGGAAATCCTTCTACGTGGCTCACCTCATCACAAAATGTTTCTCATCCAGAAAAAAAGAGGTCATTGTTCCCCTCTACTCATCACTCATTAGATCCATTATAGAGTACAACGCCCCTTTTGATATGTACCTCACAAGACATCTACAACAACTGAAAAGGCCGCAGAAATACCTCACAAAGAGGATTACTGGCCTCAAACAGATGCCCTACGCAGGCCATCTCCAAAAGCTCCAGCTTTACTGCATCGCATATTGCCTACTCAGTGGCAATCACTGCCTAACATACAAAGCTATGTCAAACCCAGAGCTGATGGACACGCTCCACTTAAAAAAATCCCAATCCATCCGAGCTACACACTCTAGGGACGTAAACCTTTTCACCACAATAAACAGAACATGCTGGAGGGATAATTTCCTGTTCCACAGACTACCTATCTATGTCAAACAGAGCTCCTCATTTCCACTCTTCAAGAAAAATCTTGATGATTGGATGGGAAATAGGAAATTCACCCTGGGGATCACTTCTGTGGCTCTGCTTGACAGGGGCACAGGAAAATTATTTTCTTGGGTGGCGAAAGCCAGGGTACCTTTTTGGCTAGGCTTATGTAGGCCCTAGGGCTAATAGCCTAGTACCTACCTATGAACCTATAAGGTGCAAGTGAAATGAACTTAGAGAAAGAGAACAATAATGCATGTTTTGAATCCAGTTTATAGATATTTTTTTCTGAGGGGGTTTCACAATAAATACTGACACGCAGGTTTGTATATGAAATGCGCAGGATAAATTCTGGGTGATAAATGCTAAACATTTTGTCTGTAGTCCATATGAATAGTTGTTGCAAATATGTTACCAGAAACTCAGTTCTTCTCATTATCAATAACAATATATATTATGGATGATTTATTTATTTATTGATTGACTGGCATTTGATTACTGGAAATGTCCACTGGGCAGGCTAGCCCATTTTCAGTGGAGGACCGGGGAGAAAAGCTCCAATGTAACAAAATAATACATAAAATTACAAAAAAAAGATTATAACATTACATGGAATGAAATATGACTGAATAAAACAATGCATAAACAGAAATGTTAGACACAGTAGTAGTACAGAGTCACAATAATAACTTGAGAATAGTACAGAGCATAATATAGTGATTTCTGAATTTAACAGTTATATGCAGAAGAAAAAAGTGTATAATTTGAGGCATTATTTAGATCAAGCAATTGAAAAATATGAATGTAAGTTAGTGAGAACAGCATATAGGTATGGCATGGATGTAAGGAAGGAAGAAGGAAAATAAGTAAAGGAGAAACAAAAGAAAGGAGATGAGGGGGAAAAGTAAGTTAACGGACAATAAAAATATAGGAGACAAGGAAGAATAGTTTAATAGAAGGAAAGTGGAACTGGGGAGAGAAAGGCAATGAAAAGGAGTAAGAAGCTAAGTGATATCAAGATGGGGCATTAGGTAAAAAAGTTTGTTAGGAATTTAAAATAAAAAGGAATTATGAGGAAAAGCTGAATATAGGCAGATGCAGGGTTTAATTAGTAGACTAAGTTTAAGTAATGGCTGATGGATGATGCACATATGACAGTTTGGAAATTATGATAACGCAAAAGTAGTAGCAAGAGGAATGGGGACATTTGCCTCGCATATGCTGGAGGACTTAGCCATATTGCACAATTAGTCACCCTGATAGCAATAGATTTTATTTTAAACTATTGTGCAATTATTAATTGTATATATGATGTCAATAATGAGCTACTGTAATTGTTTGTGTGCCACCTTTCTGAGCAATGATTACCTGAAAGCCTGATAATGTGTAACACAAATGCTACTTGTGATGTGGCAACAAGATGTGAAAAAGATGAATGTGTCAGGTTAATGCTCTAAGTGCTGTTCATTGCTAGGTTTACTGTTTATTTGTGCAACTTTTCAATTGTACGTTCTTTGTATATTTGTTATTGATTTTTTGCCTTTTGCATTTGCACACCACAGGGTGCAAACATGGCTTGTTAATAGCATTTGCTATGCACAACGTCAAAAAATGACAGTTTCTGAAGTGTCAGAACAGAAACTCAGTAACATAAATGTAAAATATATAGAACAAATAGATTAGTTAACCATATAGCCTAAATATTACTTGTGACATTAATACACTTTTCTTCCAAAGTATGTCATTATTACTTACATTTGCTATGTTAGATCTGAGGTAATGGAATATGCTGTGTCACCATTCTGAATAATTGCCATTACCTTAAGGCCTGATGATGTGTAAGAGAAATGCAAGTTCTGATGTGACAGGAAAATGGATGACTGTGTAAGGGTAATGCCATAAGAGCTATGTTCATTGATAGAGCAATGCTTTTTGATTTACAAAATTATATCATTTTTTTGCCTTTTGCATTTGTGTGTCACTCAGTAGGGTACAAACTCAATTCACAGCTGTCGTCAAAAATTAAAAAAATAATTTAGGCTGCCTGACATCATTGTGCTGCTGTCAGCACTCTGGGTGGTAAGGAGTGAAGGAAATGCAGTTCTCAGCTACCTATCTCTGTGGCGCAAGGTATACTTGTGCCATGTGTTTATAGAAAGCAGACAGGTAATGCAGGGTTTGAATACAATTTACTAGTATTTAGTTTAACAGTACTTGCCCTTATGAACTTTCACTTGCATAGCTAGGATGTGCAAAATAGTTTGTTATAATTATATGTCATTACATATCATGTGCTTAAGGTAGTATGTATTTAACATACCCCAACATGTGTTACTCAGGTCATGCAATTCATTGCATCTAAAATGCATATTCTACCCCAAATATGGCATTGTATGTAGAAATGTTGTGCCATGACTACTTAAAGTCACACATATTCAGGCATCTGTTAACTATAGCGCCATTCATTTTTAAATTAGTATATTTCAAATTAACACTTAAGAATGAAACTCTCCTGTGGCAATGACAGTTAATAAGCAAAGGTTAACATTTTTGTCCTTCTTTTCCTCGTGGCTTCAACTCCAAGGTGGTGCTACTAGTGTGTAAAGTCCATTTCAAAATGTCACAATTCATGCCATTTTAACTCCAATTAGAAATTATCATAACAAACACCATAAAGCATTTCAGTGCTTAACATTGGATCATGAGTAGATAGGGTCAACATCATGCATATGGCAGAATCTCACTGCCCTATTACACAACTTCATTGTTTTTGGATGCATTCATTACCACTCTCTCTATCAAGCTTTGCTTGTGTTCTCAGTTGTGCAAATGCATCTGACAAGGCTGTGCATCTCTGTGCACTGGCTCTTACATGTGAGATCTGACCTGGGCACCAGTTCAGACACATAGTTCTAGCTGTACTCATTGCATCTGAAATGCATATTCTACCCCCAATATGGGGCGTTGAGGAGTCCAGGATTTATATAGCACTCCTTATCAAGTACTTCACCCATAGGCTGCTGCAGGGGGGTTATACCTTTTCTCAGTACAAGGATGAAGCTTGCAATAGCTTGGCCAAGGCTGTCTGCAGTGCAACCTGCAATCCACACAATGGGGAACAATGTCATCACCATTCCAGTGACATGAAGAGGCACAAGCAGAACATCCTAAGCTGATATACGTTGTGAGGAAGGAGATAGCGATGGTGATCTCCCACCACCATCACGCAGATCTCTGTATTCTTTCCCCTTTGTCTGCTACTCTGCTTGCTTCCTATTTTCACCTTTGTATAATCAACCCTTTTTTTTTTTTTTTTTTTACATATTTAATCTGGTCATAGAATAGAATCACCCATAGAACACATGGCCAAAAATGGCCCATCAAAAAGCCTTCACTTTTTGTCCTCATCATTTGTGCAGAGCTTGGCATCAAGCACCAATGCTTACAGTGAATGCAGTTTCATGTCCTATGGGAAAAAAATTGTGAGTTTTTGCCATCACCCACACTAGTCTGGTTAACCTCATGCAAATGTTCTTAAACCCACTGCACAATAGGAATACAGAGTAACGCCACTACTTTTAGACAGATAGTGTAACCCTTATCAGGTTGCTGGATGTCATAAAGTTGGAGTTCCTGTGAGGTATGTTGCTATAATTCACATGTCGGTAGACTGATGTTTAGCATAGTGTCAAGGATTCAATTCCAGAAGTATGTCAAACTAGTTTTTAATGTTATTTTGTATTATTAGTATGTGTACTTTTTATATTATTATTAGTAGTACAAACATCATTATTTCTCTCAAATGACAACATTTAATGAACCAAGTAAGAAAAAAAATTATGTAGAGAGCATCATTTTAAGTCAAGCAGTAAAGCATTTGTGGTGACAGATTAGTTATGAGGAAAATCCTAAGAATAACACACCATTAAGATAGTCAAAAATGTCCCATAAACAAAACTCATTGTACATCTCTCTCCTTGTCTCACTGTCTCTCTGTGTCTTCCACCCTCCTGTCTCATCATGCTTTATTCTTTGATATTTATTATTCTGCTGAATGTAATGTTCACCTCATGAAAATTTATAGTTGTCATCACTGTGATAAAGCCTAATGCCTACATTATCCAGTTCTTCCATCTGATGTCACCACCCCTTCAACTGTGTGATTTTCATGTTTTTGAAGTAAGGCATCCTATGTGGTATGCTGACATAATGCTTAGAGCTGTAGACTGATTTTTGCATACTGTCAAGGGTTATAATCCTGAAGCCCTGAAAGAAGAAATGTTTTCTGCTTCCCTCTTCCCCTCTTTCCCTCTACCCCCTTTTGTGTTATCAATCTGATTTCTCAACATTTGCATGATGTCTGACATTGAGCAGCAATACTAACTTACTGTCAATGCCAGTTCATGTCTTAAGGCGAAACCTTGTGGCTTTTTGCCATAGACCACATTGACACAATTAGCTTCATGCAAATATGCCTAACCCCAATGTGCTGTAGCAAAACAAAGTAAAGGTACCAAAGTGTGATACAGTTACTCTTGTATATCTATATGGCTGCTATTTGTCAAATACACCCCGGGGGATGTTATAGTTGATGTAACTGTGATGAAGACTGATGTCTGTATTTTTCCTTTCTTAAACCTGTTGTCAGATATTAACAGAAGAAAGTATGATTTCTTATATATTAAGCTGAGATAATCCTTGGGTCTGTGTTGTTTTTGTGGAGATCAATAAGAGTTTGAATCAAGGAGTGTGTCTAAGAATTATGTCATGTTTTTCAATATTAATACTATGTCTATAAGTATGTGCGGTTCCCTATTAGAAGACCGAAGACGCATTCTTTCAAATGTGTGTTGGTCAAACTCAAAAGCCTGAACTGGCAAAATATCGAAGCGGCTTTTAAGCTAATTCTTTCCCTGGGAAAGAATTCACTTGGAAGCTTCATTATGTTGCCATTTTTGGCACTGTAGTGCAGTCTCGGAGTTGGTATATTTAAAGAGGGGGGTGCTGGGGGCACAGCCCCCCACTTGGGAGGTGTTGGAGTGAAGCCCCCTACTTAATGTAATGTTGAAAGTATTTTTTTTTGTGTTGGAACAGCGATTTTTTTCCCTAGGAAAAAAAATCGCTGTTCTGACAGTTCAAAATTGTAAGCTTTCGCTTACATAGGGTCGATTAATCACCATTCACTTTTTTAAGCGTTCGGTGATCTAATATAGACCCGTAAATGCTACATATGTTATAAACCCACTACTATCATCTTTATGTGCTCATCATGTTTCCACTATCTTACCCTTTCCTGATGTAGAGTTGAAACAATTTATTGTACACAGCGATACCTGTAAAGTGTACAGATTTTTAAAGGATATCTGTATTTCTGCATCTTAATTTGCAGTGTGTTCATCACATCTGTGAATTTTTGGCAAATCATTTATGACTGATCTCATTGAGTAATGCCATACAGCTTGTTTTGATAATTTACAATGGTCAGAAAATACAGAAGTGAAAGTTTATAAGGGCAGTATTTAAAAAGTGTCCCCTAACATCTTGCGTTTCTTCTCTATTATATTTTGCCTTTCTATATACAGAGCCTGAAGGAATCATCATGATGACAGCCCTAAGAATAATACACCACAAAGATGTGCAGAACTGTCTCGTAAAGACATCTCTTTGTATGTCTCTATTCCTGCCTCTAAATGTCTTCCTCCTTCCACCCTTTCAGTCTCATCCATCTTTCTCCTCAAAAATTTGTGTTATGTTTGTCAATGAGTAGAATCTGTAACTTATGAAAAATGACAGCACCCAGCTGATGACAAAATCATGGGAGTGTTTTGCCTTTGGCTGCATTAGTCTGATGCCTTTCATGCTACTTTGCTAAGTCTCACCAGGTTATGTAAAGACAGGATGATAACACTAAAGTCAACACTTTAAATTACAATTATGCATGTGCTTTGCCATCATCCATGGAAGTGAGTCTGTCAGTGACTAAACTCAAGAAAAGATTTTGAAAAAGTGAAAGTATTGTTAGTGATTGTATTACCTCATTACATGGTAATGGACTATTGTACTCAAGATATGTGGATTTAATTTTGATGTTGACTACACACTTTATTCTGTAAACATACGTCTGCACTACAACACTTAACACTTGGAAAATATGTGCAACAGTATGGATCCTTTTCACACATACCTCATCAGTCATTTTCAGCAATGCATTGTCATACTTTTGACCAGTCTGCTTGTGTTTACTCTTCACATTGTTCAAAGATGGGCAAATACCCTTGAGAATGACATAACTAATGATTACTGTTTGCATACAATCATCCTGAGCTGGGCTTGATTGTCAGTCTGCTGTTTCACTAGTGTGATAATCATCAAATCACCATCATGCAATCAGGTACTTGTCACTCCCACTACTGGAATGTACATGAATGACAACATAGATAAGATATGTGAGCATTATTCAATTACTTGTGATCAAATTCTTGCAGTTACTCCTGCCTATCAATACATGTCTTTTCACGCAAATCTGTAATGTACACTAGCATCTCTGCAACACACACATGAAGTTATCCTGTCACAAGTGCACTATCTCAGTGTAGAAGTCAGTCTTCTCCTGTGGCACTTGCATTTAATACATGGTTTTCTAGACTGTGTAACTAGATAGATAGTAGGTTCAAATCTAAGAGTGTTGAATGTGTGTGTGTGTGTGTGTGTGTGTGTGTGTGTGTGTGTGTGTGTGTGTGTGTGTGTGTGTGTGTGTGTGTAAGTATAACTTCAACAACAGATGTGCTGTGTCCACTTCTACTCCTGAGAAACATTTACATTATTTCACTTTTACCACAAACATCCTCTCTGCATCATACTGATGAGGTCATTCTTTCATAAGTGCTGTCTCTCATCATAAAAATCAGACTTCTCTTGTGGTACTTAATGAGAGGTTAATACTGTTTTCTTTAGATTGCGTAATTAGATAGGTGGCTGGTTTGAATCCAGTAATGCTGAATTAGCTCATGTCTGTCTCAAATGTCAGGTGTGTATAGCTTCCTCAATGGACGTGCTGTATCTACTTCCATTCAGGAGAAACATTTAGAATGGGGGGAGGACTCTCCCATCTCCTTATGACACTTTTATTCAAACATCTTCTGTGCACCACACTGATGAGGTCATACTTTCAAAAGAGCACTCTCTCACAATAAAAGTCAAACTTCTACTCTGGTGCTTGAGGTTAATACTGTTTTCACTACCTTGTATAATTAGATAGGTTGTGGTTCAAATCCAGCATTGATTAAATAGTGCAACAGTGTGTAGTGTTATGTTCAGTTGTTACCATCACAACACTGGTTATGAACACTTCCACTTAGGAAAAATATTATCAGTAGCTTATGACTATCCTATAAATTTCTAGCATCCCCAGGCAAAACCTGGTTTTGGAAAAACAATGATTACATAATGCTTCCAAAACTGCTCTAACTCACCATTGTAGTATAACTTTTCTTGAGACACTGACTGTTGATACTGTGTTTCCTAGACATTTAACTAAAGAGGTAGATGGCTTGACTCCAGCACTATCTGACTACTGAGACTATGTGAGTGTTTCTTTCTTTCTTGTTTGTGCTGTGCAGAAAAGGCTTTAAATACATATAGGATATGTAGGTCTACAGTGTTAGTGTGCCCTGTCATCACTTTCTTTCCTTTTTAGCAGAAACATCACCCTGTTAAATAATGGTGATGTCATCAATTAAAACGTGCACTGTCACATTTTTAAGGTCACTTAGTAATGCACATTATGTCATATGGTGCTTTCGATTCAGGCAATGTTTTCCACCATGTGAACATAGGTAGTCAGTTCAAATCCAGCCATTACTTCTTAGACTTAGTTGTGTCAGTATGATTGTGAATGTACATGTAGGTAACAATGTTGTCATGTACATGTATAGCTTGGGAATTCCTCTTACAAGAACTTCTGTTCATTTTTCACAGAGGAATCCTTTGGTTAATATATAATATATTATTTGAATGTACTGACATGACGCAAACACCATTGCCTCAAGTTATTAGTATCCATTTTATGTTGAACAAATAACTTTTTACACATTTGGGGACTTCATACCAGTGGAACTGATGTTTTGGCATTCTTGCAGTGCAAGTGCTCCTGTGGCACATGCAGTATGTACTGACTTGTTTAGCATATGTACACAGAGAAAGTTTGGTTTGAATCTGGATCTGTGTGTGTACAAAACAATGTGAACAGAAAAGACTGACTTGGCCAAGCAACATTGAACTGGACTGTTCACCGTTATGTGAACATTGACAAATGTAACGTCTTTTCATCACTCCCACAAATTAATATTGTATAAATTAACATCAGTAGTCCTTTCTTACTTCACACCTTTATTTCTATTTGTGACAAGCTCCATTTGTATCTCCTGTATCAGCCGTAGTCAATACACAGCTCTGTGGAGTGTTTAGTATGATCAGCGAAGGTTTGAATCTGATAACATCTGTCTGTCCCATAACTGTGTCAGACTGGAGTGGCTTAGGCTATGAAAGATGTTATGGCACAGTCAGAGGACAACATTTCTAAGTTCTCATACTCCATTTTAGGGGATATACACACCTATTACAATAGGAGACTGATATAATTCCATCAAAGATGTTCTTGATTACATAACTGATATGTTCATGGCATCAGTGATTGATTTGCACCTCTCTGAGATCTCCCCTGGCATGTGTTCAAGTCTAGCAAGATGCAAATGCTGAGTATGTCAGTGATTGCTGCCAGGCATTACTTTTTTCCAAATAATAATGCTCTGTATTGCATGTCTTCATATAGACATGTATGTATTACTGTAATTCTTTCATTCAAAGTATAGAACTTTATGGGACGTGAAGGCTTATATAACATTTTTTTCTGTATGGCATGCTGTAAAATCATCAGAAGGTGTGAGTGAGCTTGTGTTATGAGACTTTTTTTGCTTTTCTGCTGTTTACTTGATGTTGTGATAGTGATCCCTGTAACTCCTTGTTAGCATGCACATTATAATGCTGTGGTAGATGCAAAGAGACCTTTATGTAATGAATGTCATGAGATATTTGTTGTCATTTGCTGTTCTTTGCCAATACTTAACTGAATTTGCCTCCATAGTGTTGGCTTTGCCAAAATCTGCACAATGGAGTTAGTGACCTGTGAACAGAGGATAACAACATTTGCATAGTATGTGCAATTAAATCTACAACAAGTTACTTAGTAATACACATTAATGCTTCAACTGGGTGTGTTGTATGTTACAGTAGCATCATATAGCTATTACTATTGTTTTAACAAGGCTCAATTCAGGGCTATGCATATATCCATTACAGTATACTGCATTCACATCTGTACTTTAATAAAGTTATTCAAGTCAGCATGTTTGGTGTGTCACTTTCACCAGGAATCACACAAGTCATATCACTGATTACAGTAACACAAATGCATCACAGTCACAAATAATGGTAGGCTAATATTTGCTACAGGCAATATATTAATGGCATAATCCTGGCATGCACTTTGATTTTACCAATGTCTTGTGTGGGCTACTTATCCATTTGTGTTATACACAAATCTATGGCCTATGCAAATGGATATACATTATAACAATCAGAAATACACCCCTTGTGTCAGGCGACTGACTACACTTGTCTTATGCCTTAACTTATCTGCATGCTTATATATGCAACATTAGCATGACTCATTTTACTTATACATTTACTTCCCTATGTTACACTGACACTTTGTGTACCTCAAACATCCTTTGTCAGTATGCTCCATTTTTATTTATGTACATAGGTCAAGAAAGTGAATAGGATTACCTTTTATTAAATAAATATACATTACTTATGGCAAAATTATCTTGGTGAACTAATCTGATTTGAATTATCTGAGTACTTTTTCCCCATTTAGCTTCCCCTGCCTCTGTTTGTACATTAATCCCACTACATATCTGAGTATATTTTCCCTGTTTAGCTTCCCCTGCCTACACTGATCACAATATATCTGAGTACAGTTTCCCTGTTTAGTTCCTCTGCCTCTTAATTATTTCATTAGACTTGCTCTTGCATCGTATCATGCTGATGTCCTCATGTGCTTGCTCACTAGGTTTGCTTACAGGCAACACCTTTTGTTTATATTGTGTGCTCAAGCCTCTGTGTACCTTTCTGTAGCCACTAATACTTTTGCTGGTCACAAAAAGGTGCTGATAAACATGTAGGACTGCTTAGCAGATTGCATATTCAACAACCACTTCTGCTAATCACACTAACACACTTAAATCATGTAGGCTTAGCGCAAAGTGTTCATGCTTATTAATAAATCCCCTGGAGTATGCAACAGAAAGACAAATAGACTCTTTCTACCCCAAAATACTAGTTGAATCCCACTGTAAGCCATTTCCCTTATTACCTAGATGATTTAATTGGATAGGCAGCACATTTTGCCTACTATAAGATAATTTTCTTAAGCTCTTCATGCTGATATACTAGCTCTTGAAGGATTTTAATTGTTAGCAGAGCTAAACACGCAGCTTATAGGGAAATACACAGTGAAATGATCACTTTGCTTTTAACTTCAGCGGTTGACACAAATTGTGTTGCAAATTATAATTGCTGATTCTAATTTGTTACTGGAGAATAACAAACTTGCTTGGTACAACCAGCATAATTTATTCATCAACTTTTACATTCTGCATATCTTGGAATATGCTTTATAGCATCATGTTTTTATGTTGATGTAGACCAAAGAGTTAGAATATATGGAGTCTGTATGATAGATATGCAGTTTAAGCTGAAGATAAAATGACG
The DNA here is from genome assembly GCF_019279795.1 of Protopterus annectens. Lineage (NCBI taxonomy): Eukaryota > Metazoa > Chordata > Ceratodontiformes > Protopteridae > Protopterus > Protopterus annectens. The sequence goes on along the minus strand of NC_056735.1, from coordinate 1,394,860,986 downwards.
GTGGCATGCAGACGTGTTTAGTTGAGATGTACATTGTGTTTATGCTGGGGCAAAACTAATGACTTGTTGTTGACTCTAAATAATCTGTTACAAGCTATTTTACAATCTGGGCACACTAATGCAAAAATATCTTGTTTTTTTTTTTTAATTTTATGATTTGTTTATGATGTTTTGGATTATGTTTTTTATCCTAAATGTGCAAAAATGATGACAGCAATCCTAAATGTGCAATAATGATTACTGCAAAAAGTTCCCCCTTCTGTGCATTTTTTATTTATAATTAGTAAAGAGTCTAAGACAATAATGTATGTCATGTCAGTAGTAGCTGTTGCAATACAGATTGTCTATATATGAAAATACCTCTACTTGGAAAAGGAGTAACGAAATTTCATTCATTGATGCACAAGTTGTATAATCTGAATGACAATAAAGTTTACTATGACTTGACTTTGACTTGACTTTATGATCATGATCTGAATTAATTACTCATCAGAGGTTATTAGGATAGTTAGACAAAAGGTTGACAGACACATATTTAAAATTTGATTTGAGTTACTTTACCACAAAATACTTTCATCAGTCATGACTGTCAGGTGTTTCAAATATGTTTTGTGCCACTTGGTCACAAAATATTGTCAGTCTTTGTGACTGCAATCTTTCAATCATAGCGTTGTTGACTCACAGTAAGACGTTGTCCGTTCAATTCTCAGCTAAAGCGTCTTCTGTGTGGAGACATGCGTGAAGGGGCGTACCTTCATTGAAGGTTGTGCGTCAGAGCTGGTAACTCGGCACGTAAAAATCTTCTACCAATCATTAGTGGACCAGGAAAAAGCCGAAAGACACAAACAAAGCTACTGAAAATTTTCCAACAGTTGGGTTGTGATTGCTACACATCAGGAAATATATCCCCCAACTTTCAGTGACCATGAAGACGAATAATTAATTTACAAGGTTTAAGGGTAGGAACATCCCCGTAGGAAATGACCTTACACTGATTTTTTTTTTAGTCATTTTGACTACTTCCTTTATAAACAATGTTGCATTCATACATTGAAGTTGATCAGTTATATTAGAGCAGTTAAACAATATGCTTTGTTAGAAGCTGATTCACGTTTGCCTATTCTCAAACATACAGTTGAAGTATATCACAAGTAAATATTTTTGATTCATTTTCAAAGATTTTACTTGATTTAGCTTGCATTTTCCTGACTTGAGAATTGGTGGACATATAGTAAGAACTGATCAATAGTAGCAAACATCTAATCTGATAAAAATATGGTAAAAAATAACTTTCAACTAGTTTGGGATGGACATTTTTAGTAATATAAACAATGATCTGTGATAATAGCTTTACTGTATCAAAAATTGTTATTAATTTGCAAATGTGCTTGAGGAATAGGGAAGGCTGATGCATGCAGATTATAAGCTAGGCCCCTAGGGTTGGATTGTTTTGGTAGACTGAAGGTTGACATTTGTTGTTGTTTTCTGTGATCTATGTAGTCCAACTATAGGGCTATTCATACTGTTAGCAGTAGGATTCATTGTCTGTTGCATGCTTAAGTGTTTTGTGTAGCAGACAGTGAAAGATGACAAGGATTTCCTAGAAGACCCTAACTTACTGAGAGACTTATTTCTCTGTTCTTAAGGACAGACTACGTTGGTTATTTCAAGGCTGGAGTGACATGGTTTCAAGTTAGGGTGCATTGTAAAGAATATTGGAACATACTGAGTGAGCATCGAATGATAATATTTTTAACATGCAATTTGAAGCAGATTTTTTTTCACATGGCCTCTCAGTAATTTGAGAAATCAGTATGTAAGAATGAAGGCAAATGTCACCCTTGAAGTGTTTATTTTCTCATTACTTTTACAGGAGTATCACTTGGTCCCCGTAGAAAAGTCATATGGTCATTAAGGCTATAAATTACTGTACTGTTTTACTAGTGTGATGTTGCTCTAGTAATTGCTGACATTCACATTGGATAAGAAGAGGTGTTTAGGAAAAACATGCATGGATATTATGCATTTTTGAAGGATAAGTTTAATGGTGAATCAATCTTTTGGGATGTATATGCGGTTGCAATACTTTTGTGATTTCAGGTTATAGTGCCATGAACTTACTGTGGTATAGATCGCCCAAGTAAATATATTAACGGCAGGGTCACACCACTAAGGCTGTAGAAAATTGAAACAAGCTGCGTCTGAAGGAGATCAATGAGTCATAGCAGATAGTCTCATAATACCTGAATCCAGACAACAGAGGTTTCACTCTGATGAGTCTTGGCACCAAAGAAGTGACTGATTGTCTCCTACTGTCCATGATACGGTTATTGGAAAGGCTGAGATAATTTATAATGAGTTCTGAATAGAAGAATACTGGGCATATCAGGGTAATTGGTGATAACTAATTTGCTTCTAATGTCTATTTAGTCAAGGTTGTTTAGCTATCTTGTAATGAGAACTGGAGTTTATTAGGGTATTTTTTGAGTCTAGCAGCCATAATTCATCCATCAACATATTTAGTGGTATTAAGATGAAGCATATCCAAAGTTAAAATATTGATGACAAGGTAGAAAAGTAGAGGTTTGAGCATGAAACCTTGGGTTGCTCAAATATTGAGGGTAACTGAGTTGGAAAAAAAGATTCTTTTAGTTTAAATTTAGATAGTTCTGTTTTCAGATAACTCTTGATCCACATGGCTATACTAGCATCAACATTTTGCCTGGTATGTTTATTAAATAATGTATGATTTACTATTTCAGAGGCACTTGTCCTGTGAATGACAGACCTGTTGTGAGTAGATTGCCATTTATGTTTGAATAGATTATATCAATGACAGTATACAGAGCAGTACAGGTGCTAATGCCATTTCTAGAACCATGCTATTAATGGCATAGAAGACCATTGTTTATATTTTCAAATACTTGCTTGTGAAGAATCATTTTGAGTGTTTTGTCAGAAAGGATATATTTCAGATGGGTCTGTAATCCTTATATCACTAAGGGGAGGAAACCTTGCAGAATGGCATTATTATCACGTGCATAAACTGTGTGATGACAATGGCTGAAGTCAGGGAAAGGTTTAAGATGTGGCTACGAGGGTTATACATGTGATCAGCAGCATTTGTAAGAATGTTGTGCTGAATGTGGCACTTCATTTGATATTGTGCTTAGAGAGTAATGATTGTGTTTCTTTAGCAGAAAGCTCTTTGAACTAGATTATGGGCCTGAAGTCAGTTACATGATATAATCTAGTGGAGGTAGAACCAGTGGGAATTAGAAAGGGGTCAGCATGAGTTGTGAAAGTATTGTATAGTGAAGAATGCATTCAAGCAGGAAGTGTTTGTAATTTTCTGTAAAAGAAGAATTATGAGTAACTATCACTGTGGAAGCATCTGCTTTGGTTTTAGTGGTGATTTTGCTGGTAAGCTGCTTTATATCCTTCTTGAATTGTTAGAAATAAGGGTTCCCTGTATATTTCTAAGAAATGTGACTTTTGTTGCGTTCACTATTATGAGTGAATTTTTCTCACATCCAGATAGATTTGTTTTAGTGGATTGTTAGATGAGTTTTGCTTCCATGTTTCAATGCTGTTCTTTTACTTGACATGATTTTCTAATCTTCTTTAAATTAATGGGAAAAGGTTGTTCTGCATTTCTAGTAGTTTGCTAGTAAAGTAGAGAAGCATTAAAGTCAATAGTTGAGTGTACTCTTGACTAATCTATTGTTTTAGTACATTATCAAGGATAGCTTGTTTACTTCCAGGGATGTCCTAGCTGGAAATTATTTGAGGAGGCTAATTAAAGCTTTGAAAGACCACCATGAGATTATAGGGTGGGGATTGCTTAAGCTGGTAGGTACTGTTTTAATTTGAAGGCATCTGTGTTCTGCATTTGTTAGTACATGGTCTAAAGTGTAATGATTGCTTGACTGAGAGTTGGGTCTTGGTTGCTTAACAAGTTGATCTATTCCTGTTAGAAAGGTTAGCTCTTCATCATGTGGTATTGGCAATAAAGTCTCCTATGATAATGGTAATTTTAGGAATTCCTGCGGGAAAATGTCTTAAAGTGCATTCTTAGGGTGAAGGTAGCAAATGGAGTTGGTGTAGAAACTCGGGCAGTGTAATTTGGTGTGATTATGCATTGTGAGGGTAGGCTCTACACAGCTGGGACTGTTATTATTGCTCAGAGAAGACTTATAGTACACACAGAACAGGTACTTTAAATAGGGAGAAGCTGCCTGTGAATCACAATGCATTTCTCAGACATACTTTACATAAGCATTGAGCATGTTCAACTAATGTTGCCTGATTGTTGGCAGAGAAAACTGATAAGCCTGTATTTAGTTTAACATGGACAACCCACTAGGACCTAATTTTTTTATCATATTATTCAGGAAGTGTTTAATACTCCTTATTTGCCAACAGGAAAAGCTTTCCCATTGCAAGGTTTCAATTCAAAGTCTTCAGTGATCTCCTCTGAAAGCAGCCATATTATTAATTATTAATTCTGTATCTGGTAAAAGCAATTGTCAGAACTGTTTTTTTTAGGGAATAAGGGTCTCTTGAGCATATTGCATGCTTTGTCATATTTTTTACATTTTCAAGGAGATATACTGTAGGTGAACATTAATGTACACAGACTGAGGAAAGGCATTTGGTAGAAAATAACACTGGACCTCAGTTATAGAAAAAATGCAATGCACAAAAGTCTACAAAAACACGATGCAGCGTCTATGCAGCAAACATTCCAGCCATTTAATTTAGATGTGTTTATTTTAATATGTTTTGCTTCTGGGAACCAGACAGAGGTACTCGGTTTAAATTTATGTTTTTAAGTTGTAACTAGAAGAATTATGACAAATACATGGAGCAAACAGACTGTGGATATTAAAGTTAAGAGGGCAGAGACAGATAGTCTGCAATGTTAAGCATCTGGCTTTATAAATAGATTACCCAACAGTTTCTGTCAATGAGACAAGCTTATTAGCCAATACTGCAATTCATCTGTCTAAAATCTCAATTTTAAGGGAAACTTAACCAGTGGCAAATTGCTTTCATTCCAAAGTGCCTTTTATCTTCATAGTACAATCCCATAAGTCCAAATTACAAGTAAAATACTACACAAGTATCACACCTTCCTTCTCCTGTCTCTACTGTTTGCAATCACCCTGGTTACCATTTTGACTGTCTATGAAATCTTACACGATTTTCATCCAGCAATTTTGTATCATCTGCTTCCTTTAAGAGTCTCTCTGGAAACCAACAAAAAGGTGAAGTGGATAGACACAAACCTGTCCATTCCTTTCAATATCAGATTGGGTCAATAGTAAAAGAATGCATGGAAATGCTGTTAATGTTTTTTGTCTGATTTCTCACTCACAGATGATTACCAGAACCTCATCACGATAGGTTAGTTGACACTAGAGCTTTAATATAGTTTTAGCTAAAGCAAAATTTTAGAACCTGTTTCAAGCTGAATATGTACAAGTGATGAAAACATTTCTTTAACCATCTCATAGTAATGATATGAGGAGGGTGCCATACTGAAAGATGTACTGATACTCTAAAAAAATGATCATATTGCCATTATAAATGAATTATGTGACAACAGTGACATGATCTTGTCATTTAATAGCAATACAAAGAGCAATGGAGGAAGATGATGGCCTGGTCATAACAAGAAAAACACCTCACTAAAGAAGATGCCTTCAAGCTATTTGAGGCTATAATATATGAAAAAATAATATAGTCAAGAGATGACTTTGAGATGATAAAAAAAATTAGTTTTCCTTTAAATAAAATAGCTCTTAGTTCTTATTACTTAAATTGCATAATGGGATGACAGTAACAGCCTTGTAGAAAAGGTGAAAAACATTGTCCTCTACTGATGTTTTGTGCCCAAATTATTTATTATTATTTGAAGGAGTATTGTTCAGGGTGGTTCTACCATGATTTGTCAAACTGTAACCAAAAAAAAACAATCTCATCAGGAAAAAGTGGCTGTGAATTTAGCCTCACAAAAAATAAAATATAAGTATTTTTGTAGGTGTAAAAGATCTCCCTCACACCCCCACATCAGAACAAGCCCCCACCCCCACACCTCTTGGACTTATATAAAGCTATTAATATACTATCTAAATAGTGTAATCTTGACAGTCTAAATATCAACACAAAAAATATCTAAATTCTTTGATATTGATAGCTAAAATTATCTAAACACTAAATATCAGTAGCATCTAACTACATCTAAAATCAATGCCCTGGAAGCCTGACATACCCTGCAAATTATATATACCAACTCTGAAGTGACACAGCAGTGGAGAAAGGGCATATATACCCTTCCCTAGTATAGCTTCAATTTTGTGGATATTTAGTGCTTTGATATTTTTAGCTGTTGAAATTAAGAAGTTTTGATAATTTTTGTTCCAATATTTAGGCTGTCAGTATTAAGGTGTTTAGGCAATATATTGATAGCGATATATAAGTTGGCTTTCTATCTGAGGAAAGTAACAGTCCTCTCTGTATGTGTACATACTCCGGTCTCTTAAATAAAAAAAAATGACTAAATAAATCCATACGTGAACAAATAAATACATTTTACAATTTTTAACTAAGCCAACTGGGGCATAGTGCTTTTTTAGGAATGTACTGGAAGCTATGCCTGGGTAATTGGCTTGCTGAAACTCACAGAGTAGACAAATGTACTGCTGGTGTAATACCTGCCACAGAGACCTTATTTCTCCAACAGTGCACAGCAATATTTCTTGGTCAGGATGTTGTACCTCAGAAAAGCAGCTGTTGTAAAATATGCAATATGCAGAAGATGTGGGGATAGTACAGTCTCCAGGATCTGCAGACTCTCATTCTTTAACATCTGGTTCTTAACTTCATTGATCTATGCATGGGTCACAAGGCTCTCACCCCAATGGATGAAAGAAGGGGTCAATTGTTTACAGGAAGAAGAGCTACTGGGCTGATCCTGCAGACATTAAAAACTGCCACCTTTTGAGAATTGTGAGCACTATTTACTTATCAAAAAGGGTGGGAAGAGCTTTTAAGTGTGTCCACTAAGCATTATATGGTCCTTATGGTTACTTGCCTAGTATTCTTTCTATGTTCTACAGAACCTACAGTTAAAATGGTTATTCTATTTTATACCATCCCTAATGATCATTTGCACATACCCAGAGTCATTCTTTTTCTTTTACAATGGCTAGATGGTTTCCCCCTCTGCAAATCAAATTTACTGGATATTCTGTTTCATTTTATTGTTATTTCCTACTTACAAAGTTTGGCTTACCACAAGCTTACAAGGGCAGTACTTTCTGTCTTTGCATCATCACGCTTGTCACTTTGATGATGCAAAGTTGGATCTGCACTTCCTGAACTTGTAGGCTGGGGTTTTCCTCTTTTCTTCTTTTTCTGATAAGCAAATATCATCTTAATGCTACACACTGGTTGAGTACAGTATGTCTATCTATTAATGTAACAGATTTTACATTAGCGTGCATTTTCCAGATAAAATGAATTAAAGGCTAATGTCAATGGCCTTTGGCTAACCATGTTTGCAGATGACTGCAAACTGGGAGCTATAATAGATTCCCCCATGACACAAACATCTTACACACCAGGGATCACACCAACAGCACTACTAGATAGGGGACAAGGGTACTAGCTGCTAGTACAAGGGTCTAGGGAACTACTAAAGGGGAGGTGAATAACGCACAACGTGGCTGGGCTAATATATGCATTCGGGCAGATAGCCCAGTACCAACTTATGAACCTATGAACCTATAAGAGGATCTGTGTTAGACCCCCTCACAAGAGGAGCTAACACAAACAAATGGCTGGTGCCAAGAAATGCATTATAGTGCCTTTTGGGAAAATGCCTATCCAAGCTAATTACTACATCGATAACAGACCACTAAGAGCTGATCTGTTATTCAGAGATCTGGGAACATATGTAGACAGTAATCTGACCTTTGAGCAATATGTGGGCAAGCTAATAAGAAAATCATTCTTTGTTGCTCAACTTATAAGTTAGGATATGATATCTAGGTCCAAGGAAGTCCAACTGCCACTATATTTGGCCCTTATCAGGCACATCATTAAGTATAATTTCCCCTTCATCATGCACCTGAGCAGACATCTGCAACACTTGGAATGCTCACAAATATTCCTTTCCAGGAGAATCCAGGATATAAGCACATTGCCCTGTATGGATCACCTTACAGCCCTATCTCTATACTTTTTCTCCTACAAGTTAGTGATAGGCTATCTATGCCTGGCACACAAGGCATCCTTGGATCCAGCTCTGATAAATATTTTGCATATCCACAAATGGAATAGCATCAGAACCACTAGAAAAAATAATTTAAATTTTGCTTGAGGCATAAATAGGATACATTGGTGCAGCAGATGTGTGTCTCAGAGGATGCCTATGCTCTGGAAGAAGCTACCTATCCATACGAAGCAAAATCCATCCCTAGCCCTATTTAAGCATAACCTTGACAAATGGATGGGAAATTGAAAATTCAGCCAGGGTCTGGACCCCTGATCTCTGAATAGATGGAGGCAGACAGTAACGATGCCCAAACTAATACCCCCCCCCCCCCACATAACCTTTAAAAACTTCCGAACTAACATATCACCTCCTAATAAACTCCCATGATACATTGGGACAGAAATGAGTTAGACTGCACAGCAAAGGTTATAATGGCCCTTGTGCTCATTAGCCTAGTATATATATATATATATATATATATATATATATATATATATATATATATATGAACCTATACATTTATGAAACGCTGATATCTAGTATCAGTGTTCACTGTAAATGTCAGTGTTTTACTAGAAAATCAAAAGTTTTATAAGGGATGGACAGGGTGATAATATGATGCATGGGTGTTCTGCAAAAATTAAGGGCAGACAGAAGGTAAGATTCAGTGACATTAGGAAAAATCAGAGACAATTAAGAATTATGGACTTTGTGCTGCATGTGATCTGCTTAAGTGACAGTGAAACAGAAGCAGCCTTCACATTTATTTCTACATAAAAGGAATGCAGAATGCACAGTGATTTGAAGACTGGATTAACCAATAACATGTAAGTAACTTAAAAAAATTTAAAATTAGACTAAGCATACAAATAAAACTACCCCAGTCTGAAAATCTACTCTCTATCTATGCCTTTCTCCCTCTTGCTGATAGGACTTATGACCCCAGTATGGTGTCAGCACTTCAACAAGGAAGCAGAATTTCTACAAACTAATCAATAATGGCGGAGCATATCGTGGCCATTGAGGACATTTTTAAAAAGAAAAAATGAGAATGCAAATTTAAATGAAAGAGACCCAAGGTAAGCCACTACCAAGAAAATGCATTTTTACAACAGGCGTGCTACTTTGATTGTGACAGTTTGCACATGATCTTTAAGGTTTGTGTTTGGTGTTCTTGACCCACTCAATATAGACCCATCTTATCTGCTCCAATACACCCTGCTTGTTCTTTCTGTTTTCTCTGTTTCCTGCTACTCCAGTGAAAAAGAGTATACCACACATTACTGATATGTTTAAGAGGTCCCAAAATAGCCTATACCGTTTTTACTATAATGTTGCTTGGTTTATAAGTACTTTAATACAGTTGAATTTGAATTAAAACAATATTTTATTGTGACCTTATATTCCTATTTAGTTTGTACAAAGATATCATTATAAAGGCATATTCATTGCTTTATTATTATTATTATTATTATTATTATTATTATTATTATTATTATTACCTGTAGTAGCAGTAGTAGTCTTATATCAAGATTTAAATCTTTGCTCTCCTTCTTTTTAACAACATAAACAATTTACATATACATTCTGTAGAAATAATCATTTCTGTGATTGGACTGCAGGAAATGCTGGTGGTATCAATGATAAAGGGTACCAGTCCTGCTGAGTAGTAATGAATGGGCACATTAATTGAAAACAAATCAATAAGTTGATAAATATCATATGATATTGCATTCTACCAGGTGGTGCTACTGTGACTTGTCAACTTTTAACAAACAGAGGATTCAAATCACAAAGCAGTACAGGCTGGAAATGTAACTCATGAAAGAAGTAGATATAAGTGCTTTTTTTGTAAAGAGGACAATCCCCTGCTATAACCCTATATAGAGCACAAAGCCCCCCATATCTACTGTACTTATAAATATCATCTCCATGTTCATACCAACATAAAGACAAAGAAATTCTGTGAAACAAATGAATCATAGCCAGAGTGCACTTAGAAACTGCAACGCCAGTGATCTCCCACAGAAAAATGGAGCGAATCATCATGGACCTTATCAATAAAGATATAGGTAATATCCAAACACTTGACCCTGCTCAGTTTGGATTTGTCAAAGGGAGATCATGTCTATTAAACCTTGTGGACTTCTTCTAGACAGTCACTAAGGCCCCCGATGAGGGGAAATCTATGCATATAGACTACCTAGACTTAGCCAAGACTTTTGACACTATTCCCCAGTCAGGCATCATTGACAAACTCACCCAGCTAGGTATCAACCCTTATATCGTTAGATGTGTCACTAACTGGCTCACTGATAGAACCGATATAGTCAAAATAGGGGAATCCACCTCTAACAGCAGATCTGTAACCAGTTGTGTTCCAGAGGGATCAGTTCTGGGACCTCTGCTGTTTGGAATCTATTTCTCCAAAGTCCAAGCAAAAATTAAAGGTCTGTGGCTGATAAAGTTTGCTGATGACTGCAAACTGGGAGCAGTCATAGAATCTCAAAATAACTGTCAACTTCCTACAAGAGGGTCTTACACAAACAAATTACTGGTGACAAAGTCATTGCCTTAAACTCAGTGCAAAAACTGAATTATCATCTCTTTTAGTAAGAGCAATACCAACACCCTAAGTATGCATTCAGTGGTTAGAGCTCTGGGCACACAGGTTGACAGCAGCCTTACCTTTGATCAGCATGTCTCCATAGGGTATAAAGGCCATTCTATATTGCTCATCTCATAAGTAAGGACATTGCCTCCAGAAAAAAATAATTTATAACCTCCCTGAACTCTTCCCTTATCAGGCCAATAATTGAGTACAATGCTCCTTTTGGTATTTACCTTTCCAAGCACCTGCAGCAATTGGAGAGACCACAAAGGTTCCTCACAAGGAAAAGTCAAAATCTTCAGCATCTGTCCTACGTGGATTGTTTGAAATCACTGTTGCTTTATTCTGTTTCATACAGACTACTCAGAGGTGATCTCTGTCTTCCATATGAGGTGATCTCTGACCCTGCTTTATTGGAAATGCTGCATATCCTCAAGTCAAATGGTACATAGGTTACTCGCTCTAAAGACCTTAACCTAGTACTGACGTTAATAGAACCTGCTGGAGGGACGGATTTGTCTCCCAGAGCCTACCACATCTTTCGAACAGACTTTCACTTCATGTCAAACAGAGCACTTCATTGGTCCTCTTCAAATGCAACCTGGACGATTGGATGGGTAATCATAAATTCACCCTGGAGTTGCGCCTGTGCCTCTCTTGGACAGGGGCAATACATACTGATTGTGGAAATAAGGGTTGAACTTGTTTAGGCTTGTAAGGACCCTCAGGCCATTAGCTTAGTAACTTCCTATGATCCTATAAAAATGTGATCAGTGAGATTAACATCAGTGAGCTTATCTGGAAAAGATAAAAACTCAATAAAGTGTAGGGAAGTTCTTCCATCTAGGTACGATATTCTGCAAAATGTTTTCCCACTGAGGCACACACACACACACACACACACACACACACACACACACACACACACACACACACACACACACACACACACACACACACACACACACACACACACACACACACACACACACACACACACACACACACACACACACACACACACACATACACTTGCATGCACACTCATGCACACACATGCACACACACACACACACACACACACACACACACACACACACACACACACACACACACACACACACACATGCAAAGACGCATTAGTGCATATTCTGAAACACGATAGTATATATAAATATTCTGAGGGTGGATTTGGTTTAATTTTCAGTTATATCACTGTTATCTTCTTTAGGGGTTATGCTCCCTTGGTCTCTTAAAATATTGACCATTAATGAAAGCTACTATATATTTATGCATCCTGTTTTTTACAAGCTGCCTACATTAGAAGAAATTAAAATATTGTCTTCATTGAAGTCTGATAACTGCCATTCATTTATTTTCTTGGTAATGAGATATTCATTCTACTGGTAAGTTTATTCACTATTTCACTGTCCTTGGGATTCATGAAGAACCGAGAAGAAGGCTTAGCATGAAGCCTACATGATGTTTAGATGTCAGTACATTGAGCAGCAGTGCTAACTGCATATGCATGCTACTCATCATGGTGACATGAATAGGAGCATGTATTTGTAGTGAGCAGCAGTGTTGGCAGCCAGAGAAACATGTTGAGCAGCACAATCACACACAGTAAACAAACAGGCTTGCCTATGGGCAAACCTGTTATGTGTGCTTGCATGGACAGTATGAAGAGCTACATAGGGCAAATAATGCAAGCTGTGTGAGGCAGGGAAAGTGTACTGAGTGCAATGTGCACAGAAATGAAACATAAATAGAAAAACAAGTAAGAGGGGAGGGTAAGTGGTAACAGCAACCACAATAGATGGGTTACTAAGCAGGGAAAGTGTACTGAGAACAACGTGCACAGAAATGCAAGAGATGTATGCAGAAATATGTAAGAAGGAAGAGTAAATCTTCAAATTGTACCAGGATAATTGATTTAAAGTGTCTTGTATCATAAAGCCAATTTTGTAATTATACAATTGTGAAATACATATTCACAATAATTAATTGTGGTTAGACTTTCTGAGCAAATATAGGTAAATAAAAGCAGACGTGATATTTTAGGATGACAGTTATAAAAATTAATATTGTAACAGAGGGGATTACATAAGATATGAATGTCATTAACATGCTAAGTTGAGATGACCGCAAGGATAGTACATGCATTATGGGATATTTGCATAACATGCATTTTGTTAGTATAACATTCTGAAAAATATGAATGACTCAGAAGCCACAGTCTCCTTTTACAAGAGCCTAACCCATGGCACCAATGTTACCAGTGAGCTGTGTAATAACTGTGTACATCACAGAAATAGGCATAACACATGTAAGAGGAGGAGGATCACCCTTGAAAGGAGTTATGTACTTTAATATTCTAATGGTTAGGTAGGTGTGTGTGTGTGTTTGTGTGTGTGTGTGTGTGTGTGTGTGTGTGTGTGTGTGTGTGTGTGTGTGTGTGTGTGTGTGTGTGTGTGTGTGTGAGTGTGTGTGGTGTTACAAACATGGGAGCAGAGTGTGACACCCTTGCATAAGGCACTCCTGCCTGACAGTTATTGTACAGCAGATAAGAACAGACGCAAACACCACACTGTGATGTGATGTATTCCACAGAGCTAGTATTGTAGGCATCTACCACAGGATGTCGTAATGAATATTGTCACAAACAACTTAAATTAATGTGTAAATTAAGAAAAGGTCCTTGATAATGAATGTCATATCAACATGTCAGACTGATGGCAATTAAATGAATATGCTCATGTGCACACAATTATGATCAGTCCTATATCAATGTTCCGTGGTCATGGAAGGTTTCGCTTTATGTTTGTACATGTACAACCCAAGAACTGGAGCACACTCACGCACAGGACTCAATGCATGTGCCACGGTAGCATTCACACCATAACAGTGACAGAACAAATGTCTACTGCCACAAAATTCAAAGCTACTTTGACATGTGTCCATGCAACAAATCAAGGGATAATACTGTTATGATGTAATTGCTGTTGTTTGACATCAGTACCTACACACAAAATGTTTCCCTATGCTAGAACTGAACATCAAGCTGTACAACTTCTCCAAATAATAATATGGCTATGATTCGCATGCACCTTGGTGGAACTGTTATCACAACTGTTGAACTCCACCTATGTGAAGTTTTTCAATCAGGTGTACTTTATTTGTCTATAACTTTCATCTGCTAAAATGGATAGGTGGGGCCTCTGCCACTCTATATGTACAATGTATAATTTAAGGGTCTGTCTTTCCTGCAGAACACTTAAGGGAAAAAATGCATACAATCACTCAAGGCTGGTTTGGAGCACTTGCCTAATCACTGAAAAAGTCAACACCATGGTGTGATCAATGTATGTGCCATTATTTAAGTGCATCCCCTGTTGACATATGTGATGTTATGTGAAAGCACTAAATTATGTATATGAGTCAAGGAATATGTGTCCTTTAATTACTTAGAAAGAATTTTGTTATATGACAGACAACATTGCCTGATGCTAGGCACACCCAAACACACCTGTGGCCCCCTGTTGTTGTCACTGTGACAGTAGAACAGCAATTATGAACAATGTGGATATAATTCCATACTGGAACACATGCCTTATTAGGCAACGACATACATTATATTCTCTCATGTCTGCAGTCCTGAGGAGGTGTCTCATTACAACTGTTATGGAATGACAATATATGCAAATGACAGCATCAGTCTTCAATACAGCCTTTAAAAGAAATTTAGAACAAACTCTTGTAGGAGAAAACAACATTCATACATGAACATAACACATGTGGGTGACAACAGTGTTAACAACATGTACACTGACTGTAAGCAATGATGTCAGGATTTGAACTATATCCCTAACATCACAAGCTAATGAAGGGTTGCTGAAACACAAGCACAAGTAGAGATTCATTTTTACAACCGTGACACTGCACATTTCAATGGATGACATCACCATTGTGTATTACCTTGAAATTTCCACTAAAACCTGGCTGCACAACACAAGCACACTATATAGACCCCTTATATATATATATATATATATATATATATATATATATATATATATATATATTCAGCCTGCTCTGCATATTAAGAGGAAAAAACACACACTCACAGAAGACAGTCATTCTTGTATCCAATTTCAGTCTTCCTTCTTATCTACTGACACAATCTAAACACAAGTATATTATATGCAGATGCCATAGGAGAAGAACAACAGCATTTGACCCACATTGCATCTTTGAAAGAATGACATCAGCTGTGTCATGCAAAGGAGATGTGTGTGCAAAAATGACTTTAACAGCTATGTGGGTTTCTGTATATTCTCAATACTGAGGTGCATTAGACACTCCTGTTTCCATTTACATTCACAGACACACACACACACACACACACACACACACACACACACACACACACACACACACACACACAAAAGGACACACGCACACAAGCAACACACATGATGGTTGTGAGATTAGAACACCGTACCCATCTAGCTGCACAATTGAGAGGACACAGTACTAAACACAAGGTCAACTGCAGACGTTTGACTTCTACATTGTGAAAGTCCACATTACAGAGGATTATATCAGCATTATGTTGCAGAGAAGATAATGATGTTTGGAGTGAGGTCTGACAGTGATGTAGACTTACCCTGTAGTGTAAAAGTTTCTGCAGGGATTCAGTGAGGCCAGCAGTACATAAGGCTATATTTATATGACTATATAAAACAAAAATGCACATACATACACACATATACGCACACACGCACACACATACACACACACACACACACACACACACACACACACACACACACACGTGGATTTCTGTGAGATTAAACCCCCCTATTTATCTAGTTACACAGTCTAGAGGACAAAGAACGTAATGCGAGTGCCAGCACACAAGTTTGAATTCTAGAGTGTGAGAGTACAGTGTAGATAGGATTAGTTTCACATTCTGTATCAGAGAAGATATTATGCTGTTGATTTTTTGGGCAAAGCTATTTTTGTTGATATGAAGGAGTAACTGCAAACTTATGATCAATAAATAATAAATACATACTGCTGACTTATGTCAGCTATGCTGTCATTAATTTGTATTGCAGAACTGAGACTGACATGTACCTGTGTTGTGTACATGAGACACACACACTTGTGAAACACAGGATGGACAATGAAGCAGTCATGGATCACCAGGTTATGTTGATGGTATGCAAACCTTATTGAACATTACTGATATTACAATGGTATGTGCTTCTGTATGGGCAATCATCTTCATCATCATCAACCACCTTTTTCCCGTTTTTCTACATGGGGTTGGGGTGTCATGTTAACTGTTTCTATCTCTTTCAATTCAGTGCCAAACTCCTGCCTTATTTGACACTTGTGCCTGACTATCACAGATCTTCTCTCACACAATCCATCCACCTCTTTGCTGGATGCCATTGTTTCCTCTTATCTTCTTCCTGTCTGTCCCAAATCTTCTACACCAGACTGTCTTCTGCTTTTCTGCACATGTCCAAACCATCGTAATCTGTTGACTTTGATCTTTTTGTTCAATTAAAGCTAATTCGGCTTCAGCTCTTATGTCCTCATTTCTTTGTTTGTTTCACAGTGTGCATCTTATTACCCTTTCAGGTACTTCATTTCCATCACCTCTAGCTTTCTCATCTGCTCTGTCTTTGCAGCCCAGGTTTCTGTAAAATACAGTAGTACTGGTCACACCACTGTTTTGTACACCTTACATTTTAGCTTCTTTGACATTCTTCTGTGTCATACACTACATCTGACACTCTGTGCCAGTTGGTTGCAGCCTCTCTGATTCTAGCTTTGATCTCTTCATTCAGACTTCCATTGTTGTCAACCACCCCTCCCAGATACTTGAAGCTATTAACCTGTTCCACTATCCTCCCTTCTACCACAGTTATTAGCTTCTAATAATTTCCCCAATTTGCTGCCATTACCGCTGTCTTATCTGTAGTTAGTTTCATCCCATGTGCCTTCAGTTTTGCAGTCCATTCCCCTATAATTTGCTGAAGTTCTTGCTAAGAGTCTGCCTGTAATGCACATCATCTGCATACATCAAATTTGTTAATCTGTCCCGTCTGACCTGTATGCTAATGTGGTCCATCACTATGATCTGGGACCTAAAGAAGAAGCTACTAAAGATGCGTACAATTTTGACAGACAATCTATACTTCCAAGAATGTGTAAAAAGGAAACAAGTCAAAGACTTTTCACATTTCCTTTTGATGTTCATTATTTTTTTAGTCATTATACAAACAAGTTAATTAAGACTAAACAAAAAAAGTTATGTAGATATGACAGGGATTATGGAGAAGGGAAGGCGTACCCACTTAAATATAGGAACAACACTTTTTCTAACAGTAACCATGAGAACATACCTCAAAGAGAGTATATGAGCTTAGGGACAGTCAACAAAAATTGTATAGATCTGTAGATCATTTTGATGAACAGACCGGCATTCTTGAACACAATGACCCTTTAAGTCCACCTGTCCCTCCCCAGGAGGTCAGAGAGGGCAAGGAACAAGAATGTCAAACAAGGTATTCAAGTCCCTAATACGAGAACTCCACTATATTAGGTGGACAGGAAGACACAAGGCACACACCCTGGCAAGATGGGATTGGGGTGAGGACACAGAACAACTGGTGAGCCCTACAAAAGAAGGAGACAACAGGGTGGTCACTTGTAATGGTTTCAGTATTTTAACTATAGTATGTGACTTTAGAACCAGTTCATTTTTCTGTGTTTGTTTGAAAAAGTCTTTAAATTTGGCCAACAAGCAAAATGAACATTGCAGATGTTGTTCCTGATTTGACATTTTTCCCAAGGAAATTGAACTTAGCATTTAGATATGTGTTAGAAAGAAGCCTATGGTTCTGGACCCTGTTAAAAAGAAGAGTCTTTTTAATCCACCTTTAAACAAAACTATTAGTTTGTTCAAAAAAATCTATGTGAAAGGACTTGTATACTTGTTTCAACTACAAACAACAGTGGTACTCTAACCTGACCAAAGACAAACATAATACTTTAGATTGTATGAGTAAAGACAGAACTACAGAAGTTACGAAGCCAGGTGGGGAGTGGGGTGTTTTTTGTCAACCAGATAAACTATGTTGGCAAGGTCTATGAGTTACTGCGGAATGATTCCAAATATGCCCTCAGTTCCAGAAATGAAATCAATATTGCATACTAAAAGAAACTGATTTATTTTTGGAAGATGCATTTACTCAAGGGGTTATTGAGTTCAAAGCTAAAGAATTACTTTTGATGAAACAGCCCTTGGTTCCTGCAGTGTTTGGCATTCCCAAAACACACAAGAACACTCAGGACCCCCCCTTACAGGTTAATTATTTCTGCCCAAGGCTCCAAGATAGTGTATATTGACAGGAAACTCAAGAATGTGTTGGAAGGTATCAAACATATTTTAAAGGACTCCAGGGATTTTTTTGGGAAATTAACCAATGGCCTTTTGACTGTAAACTGTAATTTTGTTTTCACTGACATTGTTGATATTTTTATAAGTATTCCCAATGACCACGGACTCTCCATTTTTCAAGATGCTCTTTTATTAAACAGAATCCTTGGAACACAGGGAAGTAAGATTGTTGGTTGAATTTATGGAATTAGTTTTACTGAATAATTTCTTATACTTTGAATGTGAGTTTTTGCTAACCTAGTTATGTTCACCTGGAAAAGGCATTTTGTTTTCCAAACTCCATTTCTTTCCTACTGAACATTTTATGGTAGATTCTTTGATGACATTTTTATTATTTGGCAGGAAAAGGATGATGAACTGAAGAAATTTTTAAAATACATCTCTGGTACTACTTCATTTTGGTTCCCTATAATATCAGCGAATGCTTAAAATAGCGAACGCTATTTTATCGACCATTTTAAATCGAAACCACAAAATCCAGAACACATGGAACAGCGATTTTTTTCCCCCGGGGAAAAAAATCACTGGGCCATTTTTAGGACTTTGGCATTTCCTCCACTGCGGTGCAATCTTGGGTGTTGGTATATTTAAGTAGGGCAGGTGTAGGAGGCACAGCCCCCTACATCAGGGGTGTGGGGAATGAAGAACCCCCCCCCACACTTTATTTTGTGTTATTTTATGGAGCAGTGATTTTTTTCTCCCTGAGAAAAAACAAAATCGCTGTTCTGTGTGTTCGGCATTTTGCCATTTTGATTTTTAAGGGTCGATAATACAGCATTCGCTATTTTAAGTGTTCGCTGTTATAATATAGACCCTTCATTTCTTAGATTTACACACAAACACTCATTCCAAACATCACATTATCTTGACATACATTTAATAGTGGAAAACAACATTTTTTTTCCTCTAATTACAGAAAGAAAACTTTTTCTAACACATATTTTCACTATAGTAGTTCATACACATCACATTGTAAAAGAAACGTGATTAAAGGCCAATTTATAAGAGCAACTAGGATGATATCCAAAGAAAACTTGTTTTTGAAGAACTGGAAAGAATGAAAAGTATGCTTTTAGAGAGAGGATACCCACAGGACTTATTAGCTAATGTTTGTGATGAGGTCGTTAAGGGAAGGGGGGTTAAATATGCACCCTGACTAAGAAATGCTAATGCAAGTACAGCTTTATGTGCTTCACACAACAGCAATACTGTTGATTTTCACAACTCAATGGCAATCAAATAAAATGGCACATGTTCTTTTGTAAAAGATATCATTATTAAGAACTGGCCTATGTTGAAAACAGATGATGACGTGTTTTGAGCAGAGAGACAAAGACCTCACTTTGTTTACAAAGTAAACAATAACATTAAAAAAGTAATCGAGAATGACATGGTGGTGCCACATGTAGGCACAATGAAATGTGGGAGATGTAGTTTTTGTTGTTACATCATAAGTCAGGAAAGTGTAGTTTTGAAAAAAACTGTTGCAACCCTAAAGTTACTTTTGTAAAGGGAAATTGCAAACCAAGGGACTGGTGTATTTAGCTATGTGCAAGCAATGTCTGTCATACTATGTTTGTAAAATGGAGAGAAAATTAGTTAAAAGACTATACAAACACTTATATGATATTAGAAAACAGAACACCAGCAATGCTCTTTGCAAACGCTCTCTGGAATGCCAAAGCTTCACAAACTTTGTTTTTGGAATTTTGGAAATTGTTAATCAGGTTGTTAGAGGTGGTTATTTGTAGAACTGGACTGAATACAGAGAGATAGTGTGGCAAATAAGCTTAGATACTACCACATGACCTACTTTGAATGAGAACACTTGTATTATTTCTGTCTTAAAAATGAGAGTAGCAAAGTTATGAATTTATTTTCTTGGCTACAAATACATTGACTAGTTTAAGGCTACAAGAATGCATTACATTTTTAATATTTTTATTGTATTTATTCTACATTATATTTTATTTCATTTTATTTAGTTATAATAAGATTTGAAGATGAATTTGTATGCACGAAAATTTTACATTCTGTCCTTCTGTAATGATAAGATTTTGCAAGGGAAGTAAACTGTGGTTGGAAAAAACTTTAAAAAATTTGCTTAAATTGTTTAATTGGTTGATTAACTACCTTTTCAAAAAAGGTCCCTGCATGTAGGTAAATGCACGGCTCCAAGAGACAAAATTCAAGAAAATAATGAGCCAGCAACTGTATGCTGTAACAAATATAAAGATATATTTATGAAGTTACCTGAAAAAGAACAAAAAAGAACAGACCGGTTTCGGCTGGAGTTATTTCATAGCCTTCATCACTGTTAAAAACAAAAGCATTAACTTGTTCCTTTTATACAATAGTATAAATTAATTACATACCGTGATTGGTTACCTCATAAATATTCATTTAATCCGGGTGGAAAAGTCCACCCAGTTTGATGATCCATTTTTTCTCTTTAATATCCAAAGTTGAGTGCCATCCCACTTTGTTTGATCTGTCACCCAAAATTCTGTCAATAATCATAAAGTTGAATGAATCTCTGGGGTGTTTGGTGGTGTGCTTATACAGAGCATTGCTAGTTCTTTTATGTTTGATATCACTTAGATGCTCAGAGATCCGCAATCTAAGTGGCCTGGATGTCTGTCCTGCATAAATTGCAGAGCAACTGCATGAGGTCAAAGTAAACCAGCCAGTCACTGCTACAGTTAGCAAACAATTCAATATCAAAAACCACACCACAATTCCTACTAGAGAATTGTTTGGACTTGGTGATCTTATTGCAGTGGCTGCAGTGACCACAAGGCATACATCCAGTCAATCTGTCCCCTGAGAGTGTTGTTTGAATGCTATCTGTGAAGGCGGACTTATGAGGCCGTTTGTAATGACTCAAGTGTGAACCCAGGTTCTTGCCTTTACGAAATGAAAACTGACATGTATCCCCAAGATATTGTGATAAGGTGTTGTCATGCAATAGTACATTCCAGTGTCTTCATACACTCTGCATCAGTGTGTTAGTATTCCTGCCACATGTAGTCGTAAACTGTATGACATTGCCATTGTCCCGATGCTTCTCCTTGTATTTAAGTAGATCCTCCCTATTGAGGGTAGCAGCATAATTACTGGCTCCTAGGAAATAACCCATCTTTTAACCCCTTTCATGAAACCTGTTAGCAAGATCCTTTTGAATGACCTCATCCTGTGAGCAGATATGCCTCATCCTGATGAATTGGGATTTGGGGATGTTTCTAGTAACATGGGGAGGATGAAAGCTGGATGCATGGAGGAGGGAATTATATTGTGGGTATTTATGGAAAACATCAGTACGTAATGTGTGATCTTCATTCCTACTGACCAAAACATCTAAATAAGTGATGTGTTCCATATGATAGTTCACCGTAAACTGAAGATCCCATTTGTTGTCATTTAAATACACCACAAATTCCATAAGATAGTCCACATCTGACCTCCACACCATCCAGCAATCATCCAGATATCTCCTCCATAAGTCCATTTCGCCCAAACAGATGTTACGTGTCACATTATAAATGATGTGTTCCTCAACATATGCCATAAAGAGGTCTGCATAAATGGGGGCAAAAGAAGCCCCCATAGCTGTTCCCTGCACCTGCCAGTAGTATTGACTTTGGTAGAAAAAAAACATGTTTGGTTAACACATGTTTCATTAAGCAAACCAGGAAGGTGTTAATGCCAGGTTTGTACAAATTGGATTTATATAGCCAATACTCAATTGCATCAAGGCCTGCCCAATGTGGAATGTTTGTGTAAAGTGCACACACATCTAATGTGCAAAGGAGTCAACCCTCCTCAAGTTGCATCTCAGAAACAATGTCCAAAAACTCCGTAGTATCCTGAATCTTTGATCTAACCCATTTCAACAAAGGCTGAAGATGTATCTTAAGGAATTGGTATAATGGTTCAGTGAGTGAACCATTCCCAGAAACAATGGGTTTGCCAGGTGGATTGAGGAGATCCTTGTGGATTTAAGGAAGGAAGTATATTTATTGGCTGCAAGGGTCTGATACTGTGAGACGATATTTAGTTTTATCAGTAATAATGCCCTCCTGCAATGCTGACCCTAAAATTTGATCTATTTGTTTTCTAAACATAAATGTAGGGTCCAAAGGCATTTTGCTATAATATCTACCATCTGTCAGCTGTTTCTGTGCTTCGACATCATATTGCTGCCAATTCATATCTACCACAGCCCCTCACTTATCAGCAGAAAGAATCACCAATTCCTTATAGGTTCATAGGTTCATAGGTAGGTACTAGGCTATTGGCCCTAGGGCCTGTATAAGCCTAGCCAAAAATGTACCCTGGCTTTCGCCACCCAAGAAAAATATTTTCCTGTGCCCCTGTCGAACAGAGCCACAGAAGTGATCCCTGGGGTGAATTTCCTATTTCCCATCCAGTCATCAATATTTTTCTTGAAGAGTGCTAATGAGGAGCTCTGTTTGACATAGATAGGTAGTCTGTTCCAGAGTATGGGAAGTCTCTGGGACAGGAATCTATCCCTCCAGCATGTTCTGTTTATTGTGGTGACAAGGTTTAGGTCCCTAGAACGATTAGCTCATGTAGGCTGTCCATATCAGTCTTTGAGAGGTTGTTAGCCTTAACATTTGTTCTCCTGAAGTTGAAATGTCGATCTTTGAGCACACAGGAATGAAAAAGATGAACAATGTGGTGCATCGGTGGTACAAAACTAGATTTATGATGTGTAAATATTGTATCAGAGTCAAAACTGGAACATTATAATGAAAATGCAGCTTAAGGTTCCGTAATCTACAAAATGCCAGAACATCTTGTGCTAACACATCTTCTGAGACAAAAAAAATGGGGAAAAAACTAAGACCTTTATTAAGCAACGATACCTGGGCTTCAGTCAAAACTACATTTGAGATATTTAGCACATTGGTCTTTTTACATTCAATCATTTTTTTGTAAGGAATCCCAATAACCCTTCCATGTTGCTTATTTTTGTTGTGCTTCCATCCTGCTCTTTTGTAAGGCCTAAAGGGGCAACAGTATTATTTCTTTTGGAGGTGGGTGAGTCTGGGGTCTGCTGCATGTCCAGGTCTGTGCCTGATGATGAATCTGCCCCCTTAGAATCTGTATACAAACCTTGTTTTTTTAAGTATAGATCTGGGGCATTTACATTTAGTATTTTGACTGGTCTTACTGGTGCACCCCTCAAACCTCACATGCCTATTATGACTAAACGGATTCCCCTTATCATAATCTGATTGGTCACATTTCAATTTACGGACCTTTCTGGCCCATAGTTGGTATTCAAGGCCCAAATGGTTTGTACTTAGTTTATTAAGACATGCAGTATAGAAGGGCTGACCCACATAGACCTTAGTCTGCTCACATAATTTAGTAATGTTGACAATCTCCCTGTCTATTATTCCTTTGTGATATCTGGCTAATGCTTCAACAAATGCCATAGATGTTTGCTGTTGTATACTTGACCATTCCTTAGCTAATTCATAATCTACATCACTACCCAGAGGCTGTATCTTGACTCTCAGACCTCTAGGAGACATACCATTGGCCATATTGGCCTTGAAAAGTTTGCAATGCCAGACGTTTGATCGTAGGGATCTCACGTTTTTGTTCAGTTGCTGAAATAATGATTCACATTGGTTCTCTGGACTAAAGGTCATAGTATTATTCTCAACAGTATTAACATTACCAAGTACAAATATACCCAAATCCTCCCTATCCAAGGATAGTCTTGCTAAGATCCTGATTAAGTCCATCATCAAATGGTACACTCTTAGTAATAAAAATAAACAACTATATAGAGTGTAACCAATTGCAAAAAAATTGGTCTGATCAAACCAGCAACCAAAAATCAAACAACAACTTATCAAGGAATCAAGGATATCAAAGATGATAAATATTTTGTATTAATATTGGACAATGATAGCCCTTGTCAAAATGTACCCACCAAAGGGTTAATCAATAGGGATTGACAATGTTACGTCCATAAGATGGAAAATATACCAGTAACAAAATGTATATCAAAGGTCCTTGCAGTGCAATAGATAGTGAAAAGTATCAGTGTTGTTTCCCCCAAAGTGTGTTCCGACAAACAGCAAAAGTACAGTTATTCAAAAAAACATCTGTTCTCCATGCAATGCCATGTCCACATAAACCATGAAACCAGTTCTGGTCAGTCAATAGAATATATATTTGGTATGGACAATAATGGCCCTTGCATTCATGCAGTATCCAACTATGATGGCAAAAAGCAACAAACAGTAAAGTAGAACCACAAATATGAGCAATCAGTCCAAATCTTTAATCAATGAAGCACACTGGCCCCAGTAAAGATATTGTTGGCAACTCGGGTTGGTGATAGCACAAATAGTAAACCAACAATCACAACAGAGTACCCTTAATAGAAACCATATGTAGCAAAAAACAAAAAATTTCCAAAAACATAACTAACAGTGTACCATAGATTAGGATAATGCACCCCGAATTGATGGAATCAACATGAAGCCCCGAAAATGTCAACTTCCACTAGAAGCAGGAAGTGGATATTAAGCTATTGTTATTCCTGGTTAAGGAGAATAATTCATATAATGCAATACCATTATATTAAAACATCAGATAAATGAACAAAAACAAAAATCCTTCATAAAGTTATAACCTGTGAAAAAAAGGGCTATAGACCCTCCTGAGCAGTATACAGCACAGATAAGCAAAACTCATTTGTAATCACTGTTAAACAGTCACCATCCCAACATTACTGGCTTAATGTCCAAAGCATATATATATGGTTGAGATCACAAGATAGAAACCACCCTATTAATGTAGGATAAATCAGATAAGATAATCCAAGATGGCCATAAGTCACAACAGAATGCAGTTGATATGTATATCATATACTTGACAACAAGGAGTGTGGCCAAGAAGTGACACCAATGGAACCAGTAGCTCAAAAATAAATCCTTTATTGAGTACGAAAAACACCCTTATGAACAAGCGCTTTCGCTCGGTATAGTACCAAGCTTTATAAAGTTACATAAATAACTAGATAGTCTGAATTATATAGTAATCTTTAAAAACACATGATCAAATTAATCAATTAACGTAATTAATTTGTTAAAAGAAGCTTGTATTAATAACTCATCCATACCTGGTCAAAATACAGAATAAATATAAATGTCATAAATAAAACCATAGTTAAAATACAACGTTCGTTAAAAATGTTTGTAAGTTAAAAAATCTACTTGTGTGATGCACTAGAGTGTATATTATTAAATAATATAAAGATGAAGAATAAATACTGTCACATTCATCAATTCCAAAAAGTGAATAACCAATAATGTTAAAACAAGAGCAATAAACAGTGTTAAAACATATGCACAAATATAACCACACCTTTGTAATAATGAACTAAGTATAAAATGAATAAATAAATAGGTAAATAAATGCTCTTAATTAATACAAATAACCCAGTCTAGGGTGAGTATATGTAAAAATCTGATCTGAAATAAACACTACAATCGGGTCATCCTAAGCTTGAGCACACTGTTAATATTTATGTTGTCATTTAGTCCAGGTGCCTTACCAGCGTCTAATCTCAATTGCCACATCAACTCACGGTATTCCAGTGTTGTCTCCCAGTCACCCCCCTGGGCGTCTGGTTTTACCTGTTCTAGCACCATAAATTTGATTTGCATGTTAGGACAAACCAGAGAGTGTTTAAAAAATGCATTGGATTCTTTAGCTTTAGAAACGTCATAAAAATGTTCATAAATCCTTCTCCTAAGAGGTCTCTCGGTCTTTCCTATATAAAAGCTTAAACATGCTGTGCATAATCCTCGGTAGACAATACCCTAAGATGAACAATTGAAGTAGCCAGTAGCTTTATAAAGGTACTTTCTAGATGGAATAAATAGGGTCGAATCATTGTGAATGGCCAGGCATTGTTTACAGGCCCTACATTTGAAAGTGCCTGGTTTGTGTTTATCCAAACCAAATTTAACTAAGGTTTTCTTTTCAAACCATTGTTTAAGATTACCTTCCCTTTTTCTTACAAAGCTTGGATGCGGGTCAACATAATTATTCAGTTCATCGTGTAAAGTAAGTAGGGGCCAATGCTTCCTTATCACATTCTCAATTTCGGGTGAACCCAAAGAATAAGTATGTATAAAACAATTATTTAAACTTGGGTTGGGTTCTACCTCTTGCTCAGTAGTCTGAGGGAATCCTCTACCCAGTAAAGGTGGATATTTAGTATCCCTGTTAAGTGTCACTTCTTCAACCAGGGCAGTTAATAAAGAAACTGGGTAACCTCTTTCTATGAATAACTTCTTCAAAATTTCTATTTCATCATTGTAGTCTGTAACAGTACTACACATTCTAGAGGCCCTTATGAACTGACCTTTAACAATACCCCTCTTTTGAAAGAAGGGGTGCCTGCTTTCAAAATGGAGATAGGAATTAGAAAAACTTGGTTTTCTGAAAAGCTTAGATTGGAACTCATTTTTGGAAGTGTCTTTATATAAGGTCACATCAAGATAGTGCAATTCCCTAAAACTAATATTATGCGTAAAAGTTAAAAAAGAAGTGGTGGAATTTAGGTATTTAAAAAACTCCTGGAACTGCTCAAGCGAACCATTCCATAAGATACAAATGTCGTCCAAGTATCTCTTATAGTGGGTAATAAATTTGACCCATTCAGTTGCAAAAATATAATTTTGTTCCCATCTGTGTAAAACTAAGTTGGCATAAAGTGAGGCACATGAGGCACCCATGGCAACCCCTTTCTTTTGTCTGTAAAACTCACCATTGAAGTAAGTAAAATTGTTTTCTAGCACAATTTCCATCAATTCTGTTACCAGGTTCGTAACTTTACTTCCCAGGTGAGCCTCAGAACTTAGCATCTCATTAAACCATTCTACCCCAATACTATGGCGAATGCTAGGGAATAGTTCCACTATATCTATTGTAATCATAAGCAGGTTAGTTTCATAAAATTCAGGTTGAATGCCTCTAAGAAAGTCCCATGAGTCTTTACAAATCTTTGTTAGAGAGGAAAGAAAATTATTTGTGATAAAGTCAATAAACTTGCCAAGTGGTTCAGTAACACTACCCGCACCGGAAACAATAGGTCTAAACTTTAAGGGGTGTACTCCTTTATGTGTTTTTGGAATACCGAAAATCACCGGAATTCTAGGTTTAATTACATGTAAGTAGTTAAATAATTTCTCATTAATCACTCCCTGCAGTAGGTGGTCAGTAAGCAAAAAGTTTATTTTAGATGAAGCAAGATTGACTTCATTTCTTGAGTCCACTTCATATTGTTCAGTATCTTGTAGCATCCCAAAAAGATGAGCATCGTAATCTGTACTGAACATGAGGACTATCCCACCACCCTTGTCAGGTTTCATAACTCTGATCTTTTTATTCTTGAGTTCGTGAATCAGGAGAATTTCATTTTCTTTCAAATTACTGTGAGAAGTATAGGCGTTCTGGTGGTGTAGAACCCTAAAATCACTCTCAACTAACTCCTCAAAAACCTTGATAGATGGGTGGGTCGGGGGGGTTAAATGTGCTCTTCCGAGTAAGTTCCTTTTTAGTTTGTGTCTGCCCTTTAAAATGAATATTTAAATTTAACTGTCTTGCAAAAAGTTTTAAATCAACAAGGGCTTGGGTTAAATTAAAATGGCACAGGGGGAACAAAATGAAAACCCCGGGTAAATAGCCCAAAGGTACAATGATTCACCTCTAAATCTGTATAGTTGTAAATAATAAAATTATCATTCTTCACAATAGTACAATCTTCAATGGTCTCATAACAAAATTCTTCAAGATTAATATTGGTGTTATGTGAGACTAGTTGTGTCTGTTGTTCCAACCTTGTTGATGGTATCTTTGCCCCCTCCCCCCTATTCTGTCTGGTGCTTGTTGAAAATCCTGATAAGAATTTTTCCTTTATTTTTCTGCCAACCTTTCTCTCCTACATAATGGTGGAACAAATGTGTCAGAATGCTTGTCAAATACAGTACTGTGATTAACAAATTCATGCGTCTGGTGGTTAGCTCTCCATAGTTTACCAGGAACAGGGTATGCAACACCATCTCTGTATTCTATCAAGTCTCTCTTTAACTTACGCATTTTACGATTCAAAATTTTCACACAAAATTGATCTACCTCTTTAAAAACATTGTCATAATTAATCTTAACTGACATAAAATTAGATTCTTTGACCAAGGAATTATTTAACAAGGTGAGTTCATTTAACAAAGTATTGGCCTTCGCCTCATACTCTGCAATCATTACTTTTAAAACCTCCAAGCCTGCATAATCAAAAACTTCACAAAGTTTATTATAATATGGAGTTCCCAGTTGTACATTGTTAGGGAACTTAAATAAACGTAACCCCTTAGGTACACGTTTAACAGAAACACATTCTTTGAGATAATTTATCTCTAACTGATTGCTTTTGAAGGCATAGAATTTGTCCCTTAAAATATCAAAGTCTTTCTCAATACTATTAGTGGTAGTATTAAGCGTAACAGTACCTTTATTGAATATGAATTGGCGTTCAGTCCAACTGTTGAAATTAAAACACTGTGGTGGTAAATCCATAGAATCAGTCTGTGGACCTGGTATATTAGTGTCCACTTCGCGGTTGGAAGGTAAACCATGTAGTGAATGACCCGGAAAGTCCAACGGTAAAGCCAGTACTCTTCCTGTTGTAACATTTGGGGAACGCTTTTTCCTCTGCTCTAATTCTTGCTGTTGGTTACCAGGCATCATTAAAAGCATGTTAGTTTTTAATGAATTAAGTGAATCAGTAAGTTGTGTAAGCGTAGCTAACACCTGATTGAATTCCAAGCGGGTAATCGGAACCTCGTCGCTAGGATTCCTCAGAACTTGAGGAGTATCCACAAAGTCCATGATGTCAGCTCCTTCAGCCATAAAACTTCACCAGGAAAATAAAGTGCAGAACAAACCAAAACTTGACAACAAGGAGCGTGGCCAAGAAGTGACACCAACGGAACCAGTAGCTCAAAAATAAATCCTTTATTGAGTACGAAAAACACCCTTATGAACAAGCGCTTTCGCTCGGTATAGTACCGAGCTTTATCAAGTTACATAAATAACTAGATAGTCTGAATTATATAGTAATCTTTAAAAACACGTGATCAAGTTAATCAATTAATGTAATTAATTTGTTAAAAGAAACTTGTATTAATAACTCATCCATACCTGGTCAAAATACAGAATAAATATAAATGTCATAAATAAAACCATAGTTAAAATAAAACATTCGTTGTTACAACAGGAAGAGTACTGGCTTTACCGTTGGACTTTCCGGGTCATTCACCACATGGTTTACCTTCCAACCGCGAAGTGGACACTAATATACCAGGTCCACAGACTGATTCTATGGATTTACCACCACAGTGTTTTCATTTCAACAGTTGGACTGAACGCCAATTCATATTCAATAAAGGTACTGTTACGCTTAATACTACTACTAATAGTATTGAGAAAGACTTTGATATTTTAAGGGACAAACTCTATGCCTTCAAATGCAATCAGTTAGAGATAAATTATCTCAAAGAATGTGTTTCTGTTAAACGTGTACCTAAGGGGTTACGTTTATTTAAGTTCCCTAACAATGTACAACTGGGAACTCCATATTATAACATACTTTGTGAAGTTTTTGATTATGCAGGCTTGGAGGTTTTAAAAGTAATGATTGCAGAGTATGAGGCGAAGGCCAATACTTTGTTAAATGAACTCACCTTGTTAAATAATTCCTTGGTCAAAGACTCTAATTTTACGTCAGTTAAGATTAATTATGACAATGTTTTTAAAGAGGTAGATCAATTTTGTGTGAAAATTTTGAATCGTAAAATGCGTAAGTTAAAGAGAGACTTGATAGAATACAGAGATGATGTTGCATACCCTGTTCCTGGTAAACTATGGAGAGCTAACCACCAGACGCATGAATTTGTTAATCACAGTACTGTATTTGACAAGCATTCTGACACATTTGTTCCACCATTTTGTAGGAGTGAAAGGTTGGCAGAAAAAGAAAGGAAAAATTCTTATCAGGATTTTCAACAAGCACCAGACAGAATAGGGGGGAGGGGACAAAGATACCATCAACAAGGTTGGAACAACAGACACAACTAGTCTCACATAACACCAATATTAATCTTGAAGAATTTTGTTATGAGACCATTGAAGATTGTACTGTTGTGAAGAATGATAATTTTATTATTTACAACTATACAGATTTAGAGGTGAATCATTGTACCTTTGGGCTATTTACCCGGTGTTTTGATTTTGTTCCCCTGCGCCCTTTTAATTTAACCCAAGCCCTTGTTGATTTAAAACTTTTTGCAAGGCAGTTAAATTTAAATATTCATTTTAAAGGGCAGACACAAACTAAAAAGGAACTTACTCGAAAGAGCACATTTAACCCCCCCCCCACCCACCCATCTATCAAGGTTTTTGAGGAGTTAGTTGAGAGAGATTTTAGGGTTCTACACCACCAGAACGCCTATACTTCTCACAGTAATTTGAAAGAAAATGAAATCCTCCTGATTCACGAGCTCAAGAATAAAAAGATCAGAGTTATGAAACCTGACAAGGGTGGTGGGATAGTCCTCATGTTCAGTACAGATTACGATGCTCATATTCTTGGGATGTTACAAGATACTGAACAATATGAAGTTGTCTCAAGAAATGAAGTCAATCTTGCTCCATCTAAAATAAACGTTTTGCTTACTGACCACCTACTGCAGGGAGTGATTAATGAGAAATTATTTAACTACTTACATATAATTAAACCTAGAATTCCGGTGATTTTTGGTATTCCGAAAACACATAAAGGAGTACACCCCTTACAGTTTAGACCTTTTGTTTCCGGTGCGGGTAGTGTTACCGAACAACTTGGCAAGTTTATTGACTTTATCACAAAGAATTTTCTTTCCTCTCTAACAAAGATTTGTAAAGACTCATGGGACTTTCTTAGAGGCATTCAACCTGAATTTTATGAAACTAACCTGCTTATGATTACAATAGATATAGTGGAACTATTCCCTAGCATTCGCCATAGTATTGGGGTAGAATGGTTTAATGAGGTGCTAAGTTCTGAGGCTCACCTGGGAAGTAAAGTTACGAACCTGGTAACAGAATTGATGGAAATTGTGCTAGAAAACAATTTTACTTACTTCAATGGTGAGTTTTACAGACAAAAGAAAGGGGTTGCCATGGGTGCCTCATGTGCCTCACTTTATGCCAACTTAGTTTTACACAGATGGGAACAAAATTATATTTTTGCAACTGAATGGGTCAAATTTATTACCCACTATAAGAGATACTTGGACAACATTTGTATCTTATGGAATGGTTCGCTTGAGCAGTTCCAGGAGTTTTTTTAAATACCTAAATTCCACCACTTCTTTTTTAACTTTTACGCATAATATTAGTTTTAGTGAATTGCACTATCTTGATGTGACCTTATATAAAGACACTTCCAAAAATGAGTTACAATCTAAGCTTTTCAGAAAACCAAGTTTTTCTACTTCCTATCTCCATTTTGAAAGCGGGCACCCCTTCTTTCAAAAGAGGGGTATTGTTAAAGGTCAGTTCATACGGGCCTCTAGAATTTGTAGTACTGTTACAGACTACAATGATGAAATAGAAATTTTGAAGAAGTTATTTATAGAAAGAGGTTACCCAGTTTCTTTATTAACTGCCCTGGTTGAAGAAGTGACACTTAACAGGGATACTAAATATCCACCTTTACTGGGTAGAGGATTCCCTCAGACTATTGAGCAAGAGGTAGAACCCAACCCAAGTTTAAATAATTGTTTTATACATACTTATTCTTTGGGTTCACCCGAAATTGAGAATGTGATAAGGAAGCATTGGCCCCTACTTACTTTACACGATGAACTGAATAATTATGTTGACCCACATCCAAGCTTTGTAAGAAAAAGGGACGGTAATCTTAAACAATGGTTTGAAAAGAAAACCTTAGTTAAATTTGGTTTGGATAAATACAAACCAGGCACTTTCAAATGTGGGGCCTGTAAACAATGCCTGGCCATTCACAATGATTCAACCCTATTTATTCCATCTAGAAAGTACTTTTATAAAGCTACTGGCTACTTCAATTGTTCATCTAAGGGTGTTGTCTACCTAGGTTTATGCACAGCATGTTTAAGCTTTTATATAGGAAAGACTGAGAGACCTCTTAGGAGAAGGATTTATGAACATTTTTATGACGTTTCTAAAGCTAAAGAATCCAATGCATTTTTTAAACACTCTCTGGTTTGTCCTAACATGCAAATCAAATTTATGGTGCTAGAACAGGTAAAACCAGACACCCGGGGGGGGTGACTGGGAGACAACACTGGAATACCATGAGTTGATGTGGCAATTGAGATTAGACGCTGGTAAGGCACCTGGGCTAAATGACAACATAAATATTAGCAGTGTGCTCAAGCTTAGGATGGCCCGATTGTAGTGTTTATTTCAGATTAGATTTTTACATATACCCACCCTAGACCGGGTTATTTGTATTAATTAAGAGCATTTATTTACCTATTTATTTATTCATTTTATACTTAGTTCATTATTACAAAGGTGTGGTTATATTTGTGCATATGTTTTAACACTGTTTATTGCTCTTGTTTTAACATTATTGGTTATTCACTTTTTGGAATTGATGAATGTAACAGTATTTATTCTTCATCTTTATATTATTTAATAATATACACTCTAGTGCATCACACAAATAGATTTTTTTAACTTACAAACATTTTTAACGAGCGTTGTATTTTAACTATGGTTTTATTTATGCCATTTATATTTATTCTGTATTTTGTCCAGGTATGGATGAGTTATTAATACAAGTTTCTTTTAACAAATTAATTACGTTAATTGATTTATTTGATCACGCGTTTTTAAAGATTACTATATAATTCAGACTATCTAGTTATTTATGTAACTTGATAAAGCTCGGTACTATACCGAGCGAAAGCGCTTGTTCATAAGGGTGTTTTTCGTACTCAATAAAGGATTTATTT
Source organism: Protopterus annectens (assembly GCF_019279795.1). Lineage (NCBI taxonomy): Eukaryota > Metazoa > Chordata > Ceratodontiformes > Protopteridae > Protopterus > Protopterus annectens. The sequence continues at coordinate 1,394,827,516 of NC_056735.1, read as the reverse complement.
TTGAGCTACTGGTTCCGTTGGTGTCACTTCTTGGCCACACTCCTTGTTGTCAAGTTTTGGTTTGTTCTGCACTTTATTTCCATGTATATCATATACCTAACATTGTTGCCATACAAAATAAATCCCTTTATGGGCAAAATTTCCACCAAACACAGTCATATATACCAAAAAGTGCATCCACAGTCCAAATGATTGTATTAGTACCAATCTACAATATCCGATGAACTGCACAGTGTCCTCACAAGCCCAATGATTGGTACACCCAGAAAGGGAAATATAAATATAGAGGCAATGCGTGATGGTTTAGCTCCTAGTTGTAAAGTAGTTTGATCAAAACAAACAATAACTGAATAATAGTTCCTTGCTCGTAAATTCAATAAACCAAAAATAAAAAGCAGCCATGCAATTAAAAAGAAAAACAACCATAAATGATGAGTAGCCACCTCTTATATTAATATATTAATATCTACCACCACGATAATGCACCTCCAAGTAAAGTTCACAACACGGAGAAGTGGTTATGAAGAGATGGTATACATGAGTCCAGAAAGTAATGAAAAGAAAGTTACCAGTGTCCTGTGTTTTCCTCAATTAGCATCACAGACCACTGAGTCCCGCAAGCTGAAAACCAAGTTGTAAATGCAGGTTAACTTAATCCAATATAGCACTAGACCACAATGGAATACAGATGTTATACATATCCAAAACGCTGTTGCCCAAATGGAACGCTTTACAAATCCAATTTCCACCTGACCCGCACAAAAGTACAGAAATAAACATACACAGTCCAAATAGTCACAATTTCCAATGTCCGATGGAATCCACAGTGACTTACAAGGGCCCGTTAGAAGATCAATAAACCCAAAAAAGAAAAAAGTCCAAAATTAAGCAAGTCTGTGCTAGTTCAGGCTCTTGGTGGTAAAGTGGAATGGTAAGGCACAGGACGATTGAACATTAGTCCTCTTCCACATTGTTTCAGTGATCAGAGATGCAAACAGTCATATAAATAAAACAAAAAACATAAAAGAGGAGTGACCAACAATAGTGCTGATGTATTAGGGTTAACCTTCAAGGAGCGCCACTTCCAGATGATATTATCACAGAACAGCCGTTATCAAAAATGGCGCATACATGAGCCAGAAATATAAAAAAGGTTTACCAAAGTCCTGTAATCACTTCTATAGGTGTTGCAGTCCATAGAAAAATGCTTCTAGTAGATGGAACTTGTGAAAAGCAAGATTCATATAGTGCTAGTACAGGCCCCAGGATGTCGTATGCACAAACAGACTATCAGCAACCTCAGAAATAAAAAAAAAAAAATAAAATCCCCCAACAGCTTACATCCACGAAGTTAGATGGTCACAAATACTAGTGAAAGCCAGAAGTAATGGACCAGAGTTGTAATAAACCTGGATTATAGATATTATTTTAGAATCCAATTACAGTGAATCAGGCCGACATGATCCTGAACATACAGCCATCCACAGACCCACAGCAAGGCAGGGAATGTGCCACTTCAAAACAAGGTCCCTGCACGTAGGTAAATGCACGGCTCCAAGAGACAAAATTCAAGAAAATAATGAGCCAGCAACTGTATGCTGTAACAAATATAAAGATATATTTTATTAAGTTACATGAAAAAGAACAAAAAAGAACAAAAAAGAACAGACCGTTTTTGGCTAGAATAATTTCATAGCCTTCATCAGTGTTAAAGACAAAAGCATTCATTTGTTCCTTTTATACAATAGTATAAATTAATTACATACTGTGATTGGTTACCTCATGAATATTCATTTAATCTGGGTGGGAAAAGTCTACCCAGTTTGATGATCCATTTTTCTCTTTAATATCCAAAGTAGAGTGTCATCTCGCTTTGTTTGATCTGTCACCCAACATTCTGTCAATAATCATAATGCTGAATGAAGCTGTGGGGTGTTTGGTGGTGTGCTTATAGAGAGCATTGCTAGTTCTCTTATGTTTGATATCACTTAGATGCTCAGAGTTCTGCAATCTAAGTGGCCTGGATGTCTGTCCTACATAAAATGCAGAGCAACTGCATGAGCCCAAGTAAAGCAGCCAGTTACTGCTACAATTAGCAAATAATTCAATGTCAAAAACCACACCACAGTTCCTACTAGAGAATTGTTTGGACTTGGTGACCTTATTGAAGTGGCTACAATGACCACAGGGCATGCATCCTGTCAATCTGTCCCTTGAGAGTGTTGTTTGAATGCTATCTGTGAAGGCGGACCTATGAGGCTGTTTGTTATGACTCAAATATGAACCCAGGTTCTTGCCTTTACGAAATGAAAAATTACATGTATCCCTAAGATATTGCGATAAGGTGTTGTCAGCCAATAGTATGTTCCAGTGTCTCTGTACACTCTCCATCAAATTATCTGTATTCCTGCCATATGTAGTCGTAAAATGTATGACATTGCCAGTGCCCCAATGCTTCTCCTTATATTTAAGTAGCTCCTCCCTATTGAGAGTAGCAGCATTACCCATGTCCTAGGAGCCAGTAATTATGCTTTGATGGACAGTGTATGGAGATACTGGAACATACTATTGGCTGACAACACTTTATCACAATATCTTGGGGCTACATGCCATTTTTCATTTCGTAAAGGCAAGAACCTGGTTTCACATTTGAGTCATTACAAGCAGCCTCATAGGTCCGCCTTCACAGATAGCTTTCAAACAACACTCTCAGAAGACAGGTTGACTGGATGCATGCCCTGTGGCGAGGACGTCAGGAAGCATAAGCACTGTACACATTACAGTACAAATAATGTGAATGGGGGTAGCAATGGAGCAAGCACTAGGACCCAGGAGGAACCACCTTAGCTGTATCAAGGAAAGAAAAAATGGTTGCGTAGTGGATGAAAACATCATGACTTGAGACTGCACTGCAATTTACAACTCATCAGGTATTTTCATTTTATTATTGTTTCAGCCCGATTTTGTATGAAAGGTTTTAGTTGCCCGATTAAAAGGTGTAAATGTTCCCTGGAATGTGGCAAAGTCATAAAACATGAAAGCGACTTCCTGGTTTTCTTTTGGGGTTTTCTTTTAATCCTTGATGCAGTCTTGATACTGTAATTTGTGTAAACTTTGTAGAAGTGAAGGGGGTGTCCTTGCTAAAGTTCAGAAGAGTACAGGAATGAAAGCTGGTAAGTATGTTTTCTAAACCAGCATCTTTAAAAAAATCAGAATTATATTCTCTGCTGTTGTAAATTGGTGAATTCGCTATCGCTGCTCAGATTTTTTCATTATTATTTTGGATAACTATTGGTCCATTTCTTCTCCATCTCTGCTATTCATACTTTTAAAAAGTACTTGATTTTACCTCACATTTTTGTCCTACCCTATCTTAATTTTTTTTTATTTTCCTGTAAATAATTAGGGATTACAGTAAACCAGTATTGTTTTACATTATAATCTCATACTTATTGTTCAGAAAATGTTTATGTTAAACTTGTCGCAACTTTTTTAAGTGAAGTACAATAATATTTTAAAATAATGTCCCAAGTTTTCCCCCATTGCTTTTGACTTTGCCCAGGATTCTTTAGCGAAGAAGTTGAGAGGTATGCTGCTTCTGTTGGCTGAATCCTGTGTTTTTGTATCTGTGCCACATTCAGACTCTGTGCTGGGTTTAAATGGCTTAGAAGTGCTTCTTTCTTCACTAAATCATTATTTTAAGATTCTGGACCAGCTGCAGGATTGATTAACTTGCTCAGTGGCTGCCGTCTAATTTTTTTTGCCTTCTCATACACTTTGGAGCTTTAGATTGTGACAAGTTTGCCATTAGTGTTTGGAGCATGTGACATAAGATAGGATGAGAAGATATATTATGGAAAGTTAGTATATATGGGATAGGAATTTCACAGTATAACTAGATGAAGGTTTTATAAACATCAAATGAAAAAATTAACTTAAGTGGCCATTGAAATGACAGATGTAAGAGTGGAGCACTATGTACTGCACAACTGTTCAGCCCTGATTTGAATTGTGCTAACACGAATAGGGTGATGGAGAAGGACTGGGCTGTGAGAGGGAAGTTGATCGCTGAGCGAAGAATAATTCCTAAATGCAGAAGGTATGTACAGTTGTTATATATTAGAATTTTAACTTTTTTTCTGTAATATGTGCACACAGAAGGATTTTGCTACCTGCTTCTGCTATAATTAGATTTTGTGATTTCTTTATCTTTGTGCCTTTTCAAATGTCAGTATGCTGTTCAGAACTTCCATTTATTACAGATACATGTTCTAACCTTCTCTGTCTCTCTCTCACTCTCTTTTATTCTGACTGCTGTCATACAAGCTGTTTTGAGTATATTCCCTTTTGATTCTGCATTGGAATAAATGCAGTCTCGCAGTTTGCGTATAGACAGCAATCTGTGGGAAGAGCAGTTAGCTTAATACCACTGTGCTAAAGTTTGCCAGCCTCTATTAGCAAGGGACTTAGCTTGGAAATCATTTCTGGGTGACAATTGCTGGTAGCGGTTTTATGTGCAAAAACAGCATTTAATATACTTCCTGATTCCTGACACTGTACTGACAATGGAGAAGTTATAACTGACCCTGTAAAATAGCAAGCCTCTGTTGTGCTTTTTGATGTTTGATTTTTTTTTGTCTGCCCATGTTGTCTCTTTGACCATACAATTAGAATGATAACATATGTCTACTTTGGGTATCTGTTAGCATTTTAATATATTAAGACATTTTGCATAAATAAAAGCTTTGCATATATTCAGATGTGAAGATATTTATTTTGTTTTGCAATACTCTTAATGGATAACTTTGTGGAGCGGTGTGGGAAGTTATCACTAAATTTGTCTCCTATTACATTGGCTATATCCTTGAAATCAGAATGTGTAATATTATACATGAGTCTGGTACAATGTTGGATATTATTCCTTACTTTCTTGACACAAGTGAAGAAAGATTTGCAATTTCCTTTGGTATGTAGAGCAACCTTAAGCTCAGACTCTGCATTTCATTTTCTAGTTGTGCTCTTAAGTTCCATTATGGCACGTTTCACTGTGGTCTTGAGGTAAGGGAGGGAGATTTTTGTTTTTATAATTTGCCATTAAGTTCCTTATTTTGTTGTATAGCTTATTAATAAGGTAGTTCCACCAAAGAGGTTTCTTCCTGAATTTATAATTGTATTTAGGGTGGATGGGTGCTGAAATTTCTACACAGCTGTTGGAGTTTTGCTACAAATAGGAAGTGAATGTGGCAGCCCTCTTAGTTGTGACCATTTTGAGGAATTATTGAGAATTTCTGTCTTGGTTTTGTACAAGCTGAAGTAGATTTGCCATGGAGAAGTCTCTAAAGGTGGTTTGGTGATGGGGTTTTACCACTACACATGACAGAGAAGGTGACTTATGGGTAGATTTCACTAGGGATAAAAGACGCAAAGTGGGCTACAGGTGGGAGCTAGTTTGGTAATGGCCAAGTCAAGGGTAGATGAGATTTTCATGAGTAGTTTTTACAATTTGTGCTAATGTTAAAAAGTCTAGGGAATGCCAAGCATATCCATTATTTAGATGTGTAGGTGTGCCACTCAATGTTTAGATGATTGCACTCCCTAGCAAGAAGATGTTTGATTTGGTGTACTATCATAATGTTGACATGCACATGTGTGAAACGCAGTAATGTTGACACTAATAAGCAAAAATTTAGTTGACTGGTAGCCCAATTGTCAAATCTGTACAGTAATGTACGAATTCAACATTACATGGCCAGTTCTGACATCCGATGGTATGCTCCAATGCGCAAAAAACATCCTGTGATTTAAACATCAGTTCAAGAAAGGAATCATCGACATTCTGTGTGTTATGGTAATTTGTTCGACCTTATAAGGTTCATGCAATTGTCTGACGACAATGTGGTGGTTGCATATATAATAGTAAACCATTTGATATTTAAACACTCAGTGGTGTTAAGGTACATTTCTTGATCACTGGGGGGCATTGGTGGGGATCTGTGGCTAGCAACAGAGTAGCAGCTGATTATTTTAATGGTGATTTAGATTTCCAGGAGTTCCAAATTAAGGTCATGGATAATTTCACATGAGGTGATGGTGTTTCTGACAAATACAGATAATGCCCTCCAGCTTATATGTGGGGGACAGTGTCACAATTTATTAAAAGACACAGTAGCCATTTGGATATAGCACAACTGGGGTAAAGTTTAGCATATAATATAAATGGGGAAATACTTTATGTGCTTTCCCATCTGGGTCAAATGCATGTTTGAACTAAAATGCCTGCTATTGTTTTGGTGTTTCATGCAAAAGATTAGCTTCCTGGCAGACATTTGCTGAGAGTGGGCAGCATTGTGATGGGGGTATGACTTGGACATGTACATAAGGGAGGTAGCAACATCATGATGATGAGGGTGTGGCTTAGTGAGGGCAGCAATTTGAAGTTCTGAGTACAAATTTGAAAATCCTGGCTACACCCCTGCCCTGTGGTCACTGCAGCCACTGCAATAAGGTCACCTAGTCCAAACAATTCTCTAGTAGGAATTGGGGTTTGGTTTTTGACATTGAATTCTTTGCTATTTATAGCAGTGACTGGCTGGATTACTTGGCCTCATGCAGCTGCTCTGCATTTTATGTAGGACAGACATCCAAGCCATTTAGATTTCAGATCTCTTAGCATCTAAGTGATATCAAACATAAGAAAACTAGCAATGCTCTGTATAAGCACACCACCAAACACCCCACAGCTTCATTCAACTTTATGATTATTGACAGAATTTTGGGTAACAGATCAAACAAAGTGGGATGGCAGTCTACTTTGGATATTAAAGAGAAAAAAATGGATCATCAAACTGGATGGACTTTTCCCACCTGAATTAAATTAATATTTATGAGGTAACCAATCACGGTATGTAATTAATTTATACTATTGTATAAAAGGAATAAATGAATGCTTTTGTTTTTAACACTGATGAAGGCTATGGAATTATTCTAGCCACAAAACCTGTTTGTTCATTTTTGTTCTTTTTCATGTAACTTAATAAATATATCTTTATATTTGTTACAGCATACAGTTGCTGGCTCATTATTTTCCTCAATTTTGTCTCTTGGAGCCGTGCATTTACCTACGCGCAGGGACCTTTTTTGAAGTGGCACATTTCCTGCTTTGCTGTGGGTCTGAGGAATGCTGTATGTTCAGGCCTTGTCGGCCTGATTCACCGTGATTGGATTCTTAAATAACATCTATAATCCAGGTTTATTACAACTCTGGTCCATTACTGCTGGCTTTCACTTGTATTTGTGACCATCTAACTTTGTGGATGTAAGCTGTTGGGGGATTTTTTTTTTTTTTTTTGATTTCCGAGGTTGTTGATAATCTGTTCGAGCATACAACATCCTGGGGCCTGTACTAGCACTATATAAATCTTGCTTTTCACAAGTTCCATCCACTATGAGCATTTTTCCATGGACTGCAACACCTATAGAAGCTATTACGGGACTTTGGTAAACCTTTTTTATATTTTTTGTCTAAAGTATGCGCCATTTTTGATAATGACTGTTCCGTGTTGTTAATATAATCTGAAAGTGGCTCTCCTTGAAGGCTAACCCTAATACATTAGCACTATTGTCGGTCACTCCTCTTTTATGGTTTTTGTTTTATTTATATGACTGTTTTCAACTCTGATCACTGAAACAACATGGAAGAGGACTAACATTCAATCGTAATGTGCCTTGCCATTCCACTCTACCACCGAGGGCCTGAACTAGCATAGATTTGCTTAATTTTGGACTATTTTCTTTTTTGGGTTTATTGATCTTCTAACGGGCCCTTGTAAGTCACTGTGGATTCCATCGGACATTGGGAATTGTGACTACTCTACTTGGACTGTGCATGTTTATTTTTGTAGTTTTGTGCAGGTCAGGTAGAAATTGGATTTGTGAAGCATTCCATTTGGGCGGCAAAGTTTTGGATGTGTATAACATCTGTATTCTGTTGTGGTCTACTGCTATTTTGGATTACGTTAACCTGCATCTACAGCTTGGTTTTCATCTTGCGGGACTCAATGGTCTGGGATGCTTATTGAGGCAAACACGGGACATTGGTAACTTTCTTTTCATTACTTTCTGGACCCAGGTGTATGCCATCTCTTCATAACCACTTCTCCATGTTGTGAACTTTACTTGGAGGTGTATTATCATGGTGGTAGATATTAATATATTAATATAAGAGGTGGCTACTCATCATTTATGGTTGCTTTTCTTTTTAATTGCATGGCTACTTTCTATTTTTTGGTTTATTGAATTTACGAGCAAGGAATTATTGTTCAGTTATTGTTTGTTTTGATCAAACTACTATACAACTAGGAGCTAAACCATCATGCATTGGCTCTATAGTTATATTTCCCTTTCTGGGTGTACCAGTCATCAAATGGGCTTGTGATGACACTTTGGAGTTCATCGGATATCGTGGATTGGTACTACTACTACAATCATTTGAACTATGGATGTACTTTTTGGTATATATGACTGTGTTTGGTGGAAATTTTGCTCATAAAGGGATTTATTTTGTATGGTGACAATATTAGCTATATGATATGCATATCAACTGCATTCCGTTGTTACTTATGTCCATCTTGGATTATTTAAAATGATTTATTCTACATTAATAGGGTGGTTTCTATCTTGTGATCTCAACCATATATATGCTTTGAACATTAAGCCAATAATGTTGGGATGGTGAATGTTTAACAGTGATTACAACTGAGTTCTGATTATCTGTGCTGTATACTGCTCAGGAGGGCCTATAGTCCTTTTTTTTCACAGGTTATAACTTTATGAAGGATTTTTGTTTTTGTTCATTTATCTGCTGTTTTAATATAACTGTATTGCATTATATAGGCTTCTTCTCCTTAACCAGGAATAACAATAGCTTAATATCCACTTCCTGCTTCTAGTGGAAGTTGACGTTTTTTGGGTCTTCATGTTGATTCCATCAGTTCTGTGTGTATTATCCTAATCTATTGTACACTGCTAGTTATATTTTTGGAAATTTTTTGTTATTTGCTTCATATGGTTTCTATTAAGGGTGCTCTGTTGTGATTGTTGGTTTACTATTTGATCTATCACCAACCTGAGTTGCCAACAACATCTTTACTGGGTGCAGTGCGCTTGATTGATTAAAAATTTGGACTGATTGCTCATATCTGTGGTTTTAGTTTACTTTTTGCTGCTTTTCGCAGTCATCGTTGGATACTGCATGAATGCAAGGGCCATTATTGTCCATACCAAATATATATTCTATTGACTGACCAGAATTGGTTTCATGGTTTATGTAGACATGGCATTGCATGGAGAATAGATGTTTTTTTGAATAACAGTACTTTTGCTGTTTGTCGGAACACACTTTGGGGGAAACAACACTGATACTTTTCACTATCTATTGCACTGCAAGGACCTTTGATATAGATTTGGTTGCTGGTTTATTTTCCATCTTATGGACGTAACAATGTCAATCCCTATTGATTAACCCTTTGGTGGGTACTTTTTGACAAGAGCTATAATTGTCCAATACTAATATGAAATATTTATCATCTTTGATATCTTTGGTTCCTTGATAAGTTGTTTGATTTTTGGTTGCTGGTTTGATCAGACCAATTTTTTCGCAATTGATTACACCCTGTATAGTTGTTTATTTTTATTACTAAGAGTGTACTATTTGATGATGGACTTAACCAGGATCTTAGCTGGACTATCCTCTGATAGGGAGGATTTGGGTATATTTGGACTTAGTAATGTTAATAATGTTGAAAATAATACTCTGACCTTTAGTCCAGAGAACCAATGTGAATCTTTATTTCAGCAACTGAACAAAAAAATGAGATCCCTAAGATTGAATGTCTGATATTGCAAACCTTTCAAGGCCTATATGGCCAAGGGTATATCTCCTAGAGGTCTGAGAGTCAAGATACAGCCTCTGGTTAGTGATATAGATGATGACTTAGCTAAGGAATGGTCAAGTATGCAACAGCAAACCTCTATGGTGTTTGATGAAGCATTAGCCAGATGTCACAAACGAATAATAGACAGGGAGATTGTCAACATTTTTAAATTATGTGAGGAGACTAAGGTCTTTGTGGGTCAGCCCTTCTGTACTGCATGTCTTAATAAACTAAGTACAGACCTTTTTGGCCTTGAATAACAACTACAGGACAGAAAGGTCCGTAAAGTCCAACATGACCAATCGGATTATGATAATGGGAATCCATTTAGCCATAATAGGCATGTGAGGTTTGAGGGGAGCACCAGTAAGACCAGACAAACTACTAAACATAAATGCCCCAGAGCTATACTTAAAAAATGAGGTTTGTATACAGATTCTTCGGGGGCAGATTCATCATCAGGCACAGACCTGGACATGCAGCAGACCCCAGACTCACCCAACCCCAAAAGAAATAATACTGTTGCCCCTTTAGGCCTTACAAAAGAGCAGGATGGAAGCACAACAAAAATAAGCAACATGGAGGGGCTATTGGAACTCCTTACAAAAAAAAATGATTGAATGCAATAAGGCCAATGTGCTAAATATCTCAAATGTAGTTTTGACTAAAGCCCAGGTATCTTTGCTTAATAAAGGTCTTAGTTTTATCCCCGTTTTTTGTCTCAGAGGATGTGTTATTTCAAGAAGTTATGGCATTTTGTAGATTACTGAACCTTAAGCTGCATTTTCATGATAATGTTTTCAATTTTGACTCTGATACAATATTTACATATCATAAATCTAATTTTGTACCACTGATGCACCACATTGTTCATCTTTTTCTATCCTGTGTGCTCAAAGATCTACATTTCAACTTCAGGGGAACTAATGTTAAGGCTAACAACCTCTCAAAGACTGATATGGACAGCCTATGTGAGCTAATCGACAATACAGAATTAGTGATTCTTTCTGTTGATGAGGGAGGGGCTGTGGTAGTTATGAATTGGCAGCAATATGATGCTGAAGCACAGAAACAGCTGACAGATGGTAGATATTAAAGCAAAAATGCCTTTGGACCCTACATTTATGTTTAAAAAACAAATAGATCAATGTTTTTGGTCAGCATTGCAGGAGGGCATTATTACTGATAAAACTAAATACCATCTCACAGTATCAGACCCTTGCAGCCAATACATATACTTCCTTCCTAAAATCCACAAGGATCCCCTCAATCCACCTGGCAGACACATTGTTTATGGGAATGGTTCACTCACTGAACCATTATACCAATTCCTTACAATACGTCTTCAGCCTTTGTTGAAATGGGTTAGATCAAGGATTCAGGACACTACAGAGTTTTTGGATATTGTTTCTGAGATGCAACTTGAGCAGGGTTGGCTCCTTTGCACATTAGATGTATGTGCACTTTACACAAACATTCCACACTGGGCAGGCCTTGATGCAATTGAGTATTGACTATATAAATCCAGTTTGTACGAACCTGGCTTTAACACCTTCCTGATTTGCTGAACGGAACATGTGTTAACCAAAAATGTTTTTTTCCACCAAAGTCAATGCTACTGGCAGATGCAGGGAACTGCTATGGGGACATCTTTTGCCCCCATTTATGCAGACTTGTTTATGGCATATGTTGAGGAACACGTCATTTATGGTGTGACACATAACATAACATCTATTTGGCTGAAATGGACATATGGAGGAGATATCTGGATGATTGCTGGATGGTGTGGAGGTCAGATGTGGACTATCTTATGGAATTTGTGGGGTATTTAAATGACAACAAATGGGGCCTTCAGTTTATGGTGAGCTATCATACAGAACACATCACTTATTTAGATGCTTTGGTCACTAGGAATGAAGATCACACATTACTTACTGATGTTTTCTGTAAATACACACAATATAAATCCCTACTCCACACATCCCACTTTCATCCCCCCCATGTTACTAGAAACATCCCCAAATCCCAATTCATCAGGATGAGGCATATCTGCTCACAGGATTCCTCGTTGGAGGTCTTTCAAAAGGATCTTGTTAACAGGTTTCATGAAAGGGGTTATAAGATGGGTTATGTTCTAGGAGCCAGTAATAATGCTGCTACCCTCAAAAGGGAAAATCTACTTAAATCTAAGGAGAAGCATTGAGGCACTGGCAATGTCATACGGTTTATGAGTACATATGGTAAGAATACCAACACACTGATGGACAGTGTACGGAGACACTGAAATGTACTATTGGCTGACAACACCTTATTACAATATCTTGGGGATACATGTCAGTTTTCATTTCATAAAGGCAAGAACCTGGGTTCACATTTGAGTCATTACAAACAGCCTCATAGGTCCGCCTTCACAGATAGCATTCAAACAACAATCTCAGGGGACAGATTGACTGGATGCATGCCCTGTGATCACTGCAGCCACTGCAATAAGGTCACCAAGTCCAAACAATTCTCTAGTAGGAATTGGGGTTTGGTTTTTGACATTGAATTCTTTACTGATTGTAGCAGTGACTGGCTGGTTTACTTGGCCTCATGCAGTTGCTCTGCATTTTATGTAGGACAGACATCCAGGACATTTAGATTGTGGATCTCTGAGCATCTAAGTGATATCAAACATAAGAGACCTAGCAATGCTCTGTATAAGCACACCACCAAACACCCCACAGATTCATTCAACTTTATGATTATTGACAGAATTTTGGGTGACAAATCAAACAAAGCGGGATGGCACTCTACTTTGGATATTAAAGAGAAAAAATGGTTCATCAAACTGGGTGGACTTTTCCCACCCGAAGTAAATGAGCATTTATGAGGTAACCAATCATGGTATGTAATTAATTTATACTATTGTATAAAAGGAACAAATGAATGCTTTTGTTTTTAACACTGATGAAGGCTATGAAATTATTCTAGCCAAAGCCGGTCTGTTCTTTTTTGTACTTTTTCAGGTAACTTAATGAATATATCTTTATATTTGTTACAGCGTACCATTGCTGGCTCATTATTTTCTTGATTAATTACCTTCCCAATCACATTTTAGTAATGATTACGATATGTGTTTAAAATCACATTTTAGTAATGATTACGATATGTGTTTAAAATCACATTTTAGTAATGATTACGATATGTGTTTAAAATCACATTTTAGTAATGATTACAATATGTGTTTAAAATCACATTTTAGTAATGATTACGATATGTGTTTAAAATGGTGTATTGACTGTTCTGATGAAGTCTACTGAATGTTTGCTAATGTAGTCCATCACCAGAATGAACAGCACTGGGCTCAGAGCTGTACCCTAGTGCGCACCCACTGCCACTTGGACCCCTCTGTGATACAGAATTCTGTTTATACTTGAGCCATTGGGGTCTTGTAAATATCTTGCACTAAGTCTACCAATGTTTCTAGGAATTCGAACCACTGCAGTACTGTTCAGTTTTCTTTGGCTATTGTCATATGCTTTCTCCAAGTCTAGGAGTGCCCAGTTAGACTCTTTTCTCGTTTCTATCTTCTTCACAATTATCTGTCTCACAGCAAACAGTGGATCAGTTGTACTGCACCCTAATTTGAATCAGGACTGCTCATCTCCCATCTCATGTTCTACTACTCTGTGTATCCATGTATCAATCACCCTTTCCAGAACTTTCATCCAATGTGACTGGAGTTTGATACCTCTGTATTGCCAACAGTTGTAAATATCCCCTTTGTTCTTCTACACTGGCACAAGTATGCATATTCTCCAGTCATCTGATGTACACCTTTCTCTCCACAATGCTATGAGCACCCTCAGGAGCCATTTGTCCCTTATCTCAACCAGCATCTTTATCATATCTGCTGTGACTTCATCTGAGTCTGCTGCTTTCCCTGACTTCAATTTCCTAAGAGTTATTCCTACTTCTTCTAGAATGGGATCCTCTTCTTTTCTCATTGTAGGCTGCATCTGGGGCAGTACAGCTTCTGTGGGGTTTCAGTCATTCAGAAGCAGCTGGACATATGCCTTCATCTGCCTTTGATGCCCTGTGGACTGATGAGCAGGTTGTTGCTGGCATCCCTTATAAAGGGTGTCTGACTATCTTCCTTATCTTTTTGTCTTTATCTTGCAACCTGATATAGTTTATTTGTACCACCTATGGAGTCGCTTTCCAGAAGCTGATAGACTGCCTCTGATGCCCTGTTCTTTGCTATTGCAAATCATTTCTTAGCTTCTTTGTTAGCCAACCATTATTCCTTCCTAGTCTGGTCAGTCTTATCTAGTTCCCACTTTTTTCTGCAGTATTTCTTTCTTTTGATGACTTCCTAGACTTCTGCATTCTACCACCAGCTTTCTTTATGTACTGTATTTCCATACTTGGCTTGGCGACATATCTGTTCTCTAGTACTCACACATGCTGTTTTGAGGCACTGCCATTCTTCTTCAACTCCACCTATTTGCTCCTCTTCTTCAGCAGCTAGAATCCTGAGGAATTCCTTGAACTATTGTGCTTTCTCCCTGGTCAACTTCCAGGTCTTTGGCCTGGTCTCTGTTGAACTTAGAGCCTTCCCTGACCATTGCTTACAGCTGATTGTGACAACCAATATTTTATGCTGTGGACAGACTGTTTTACTGGGGATGACTTTCATGTTACTGATTCTACCCCTGTGCCCTTTCTTCACTAGGAAGAAGTCCATCTGAGTTGCATGTTGGCCAGACTTGCATGTGATCTTATGACTGTCTTTCTGTACCATGTGTTGGCTACTATCAAGCCATTTTCCAGACAAATGTCTAGAATGACCTCTCCTTCTTTATTCCTGTTGCACCACCCATGTGGACTCAGGCAGTCCTCATATCCAGTTCTGTCTGTCCCAATATGTGTGTTCAAGTCACTGATTAAAAACAATAATTCCTGTTTTTCAACTTTATTTAGTAGGGCCTGCATGGGAAATGTACACTTTCAATACTAAAGAATACTTAATGTTACAATGCAGAACGTCTAAGTAATGATGAAGGATGTATGCCAAGAGTCTGTGTAGTTGTATATCACTTGTAGGTGTCAGTGCTGCAGTGCAGACCTAACTGTCCAAAATGAAGTGGTCAGTTAACCACACAGTTAATTCATTTCACTTCAGTACATTAAGCTATTTTCATTTAATGAAGTAATATACTCCAGTAACAATACTTATTTTTGTTCAAAATCTCTTCCTGAAATGCAGTACTGCGAAAAGTATTTGCACAGATGTTGGCAAAGTGTTAGTGCATGCGTGATTATACTTTGATATGTTGTACATAGACTGTGAAGTAACAGTGTTCATTGGTGTTCACTGGTGCTCCCTGCCAACCTTTGTGCAAATAATGAACAGAGAGAACATGTTTTGATTATGATTACATGTAAAACAAATCTGTTTTATCTTAACATGTTGTGTATATGCACTTAGCATGCTGTAGTATACCTTTCACATGTTAGGTCCAAAGCTTAATTCAAAATGTATTTTTATTTTATTTATTTACATTTGTTTAATGGGAAATTCCAACTAGACACAGGTCCTTTTTCAGCAGATGTCTGGGGAGAAAAGCTCCACAGAACAACAAGCGAGCAGCAGAGTACATGAAGAAAAATTGAATAAACATATAATAGCAAATAATAAATACTGCAGCAAACATTAGATATACATACAATATGAAACATAGTAATGAACAGATATACTAATATCTAGCTAGAGGCTAGCAATAAAGATAGGATGTATGTACAGATAGTACTAAGCTCAAACGGATACTGTTTTAAACTCATATACCTAAATCTTATATACAAATATTGCACTAAACTCAAACAGATACAAAGCAGATGCTCCACATGAGGGTGAAACAAGCTAGAAGGGCTAATGGGATGGAAGGGGAAGACAGAGGAGTAAGAGAGGAGACTGAGTGAGTAGTATACGTGGTAGTGAGAGGAAGCTAGGTGTAAGTCAGCTGGATATGTATTTGGAGTTGAGATGAAGTGAGGTAGTTAAGAATGTTATAACAGTCTGAGAGGTTGAGTGAGGAGGGAAGGGGAGGGTAAAGAATGAGTCAGAGCCTGCACAGGAAGGAATGCAATGATCAGACGATGTGAGGCACTGTGGCTGGGGAGGGGAGAGGAAGTGGAGGTAAAAGGAGGGTTATAAGTCAGGATTGGTGCATGGGCGTAACAAGAGACTGTTTAAGTGAGTTTTTAGTGCAGTCTTGAAGTGATTGCAAGAAAGTAGTGTGGTTATAGGTGGGGTTGTTCCATAATCTGGATATGATGCAGAAGAACAGTGCTTCTCCCACTGAGTTCTTGGGTTTGGTCAGTAAAAGTAGATTTTTGCTGCTGGAGCATAGTGGTCTATTGAAGCAGTAGGGCTGGAGAAGGATTTGAAGGGATGGGACTTTAAGAGGATAGTTTACTAACTTGTGGGCAAGGGAGAGTTGATTCAGGTGAAGACATTGAGGGAGTTCAAGCCAGTCAAGTTTTCTAAGTGAGATACATTGGTGGCTGTGATAAGATGCACCAGTAGCAAACTTAGCAATTTTATTGTAGCAAGTCTCGAGCTTGATTAGATCTGTTTGTCTAAGGTATGTAAGTACAGGAGAGGTGTAAAGTGGAGATTAGGTGGAAATTGGCAGCAGAAATTCTGGCTGTCTTGGTGAGGAATTGTTTATTTCTGTACAATGCACCTAGTTTTGTGTAAACCTTTTTTATGGTATAAGAAATGTGAGTGCCAGATCTGAGATTGTTATCAGTCTCAACTCCAAGTAGTTTGGTGTGTTCTGTTGGGGAGATGATGGTATTGCCTTTGGCTAGAATATTAAAGTGAGGAATAATTGGGTTAGATTTAGTGGGTTGGAAGGCAAGCAGTTTAGTCTTGCTCGGGTTGCATAATAACTGGGCATTAGATAGCCAGATTTCTACAGAAGAAAAGGCTTCCTGTGTGATCTTGTGAAGTTCGGGTATAGTTAGGACTGAGCAGATGAGGGTGGAGTCATCTGCATACTGTATAAGAGAAGCTTAGTGGCTGTGAATAGATCATTGGTGAAGACTGAGAATAGTAGGGGACCATGATGGAGCCTTGAGGGAACTGACTGTTAGGAAGTTGAGGAGATAGGTCATTATGCCAGACAACTGATTGTTGGTAGCCAGTTAGATAGCTGTGAAACTAGTAGCTAATTAGGAAAAGGCTAGATTAGTGAGAACAGAGATTAGGAGTTTGTGTGAGACCATATCAAAAGTCTTGGATAGATCCAGAAATATAGCAGAGAAGAACAGGCCATTATTTTTATGATGAAGAATAGCATTACTGAAAGAGAGCAAGGTGATAGTAGTGCTGTGGTATGGCCTGAAGCCATGTTGGGTGCTGGAGAGAAGGTTATTAGCTAAGAGTTAGTCTAAGACTTGAGAATGGATGTATCTTGGAAAGTGGAGAAAGGATGACTATGGGGCGGTAATTGAAAAGTAATTGAAATGTTCAGTTAAGGAGCCACCTTTATGGAGGGGAATGATGTGGGATATTTTCCACAGTATGGGGATATAGCTTTTCTGATAAAGACTGATTAATTAAAATAGAGGCTAGGGCTTCTAGGTATTCAGAGGGGAGATTGTCAGCTGCAAGCTTTGTAGGCTTAAATTTCATTATAAGTTTTTTGTTTTATATAGGAGGTAGGTACTGATGAAAAAGAAAGGACTGTGGGCAGAGTATTTGGTTTTGATCTAGGGAGGGTTGTATTGTTTAGTCAAAGACAGAATGGTTTCAGTAAAGTATTTATTGAATGAGTGACAAATACTGCTGTAGGAAGGGGGACTGGTAGGTAGGGGGTGCCTACTTTACCTGGGTGGAGAATGGAGTTTATTGCAGACCAGAACTGCTTAGGATTGTGATGGGAGGAGATTTTGGGCTGACTAATAATATTGGGTTTTATCTTCTTATATGTGGTTTTTTGACCTTATTATGCATCTCTAGGAATTACTGTCTAGAGGAGGGCGGTTTTGTTAAGCACCAGTGCTCCCAGGCCTTATCTCTGATTTTCATTAGTGCCCTGGTGCTTTTTTGTAGCCAAGAGGAGTATTGTGTTTTGACTCTGGCATTTCTTATCGGGGAATGCGTGTTTAGGATGTTTAGGAAGGTGCTATTGAAGAAGTGGGTGGCTTCATCCAGACTGAGGTACTTAGTGGTGTCCAATCACATTTATGAAGGGATGAGATAAAGGAGAGAGAGTTAAAGTTTACCTTATTTCAGATTTGCCTATAGATGGTGGGTTTAACACAATTTAAGTGGTGTCTCAGAAGGAATATTGGGGTGTGGTCACTGAGGCTGTCTGGTAGACAGCCAGCTAAGTATGAGTGATGGTCTTTATTGACTAATATCCAGTCAGAAGTAGTATGTTTGTTAGAATTTTTATTTATCCGGGTAGATGACTGTATTAGTTGGGAGAGACCATGAAGGTTTATGCGATGGGCTGGGTGATTGTTACTACAAGATAACCAGCTGATATTAAAATCATTTAGGATTATGGTTTCCTGGGGTAGGGAATGCTTAGCCCAGTCCAGGGGGGTTTGCAGGGGTGGGATGTTTTGGCCAGGTAGGAAGTAGCATCCTATGATGTTGATTGCTTTATCTGGGTTTAGTTTGAGGTCGGCATATAGGATTTCTTCATTTCCAATGTGGGGGGACTGGTAAGGATCTGGATGTTAAGGTAGTGTTTTAACATTAGAGCCACATCACCCCCTTTCTTAGATAGTCTATCTACTCAAAGAATGTTATAACCTGTTGGGAGTATTTCCTCACTTTTGATGTGAGGTTTGAGCCTGGTTTCAGTCCGGATATGAATATCAGGAGAGTATAAAGCTATGTTGGTGTTTAGGTCATTGGTTTTCTTAGTTATACTTCTGATATTTAGACAGATGAAGAGGAGGTCAGATGTCTTTCTCTTTGATGTTAGTTGCGAGAAGAAGCAGCTATTAGGCAGATTTTTAGGTGAGGAGTTAGTAATGGTAGGACCAGGGTTAGGGTGGATATCACCACTGAGGGCTAATTTAGATAGGGCAGCAAACATAAGTTTTATAAATCTAGTAATTAACTTGTCATATTTTAGGTATATTTTTGTTTGAATGTAACAAGTGACTGGTAGTGTATTGGGTTGGAGATTGTGATGGTATGACAAGTGTAATTAGGTGTGTGATGAATAGAAGTGAGAGTAAGGGTGCAGTGATAGTGGTGGGGAGTGTCTGTTATCGAGTCCTGGTAGGATGTAAGGTGTGCAAGAAGAGTGCAGGTAAGGAGTGTAAGCACATTAGGTAGTAGCATGACTGTGTCAGGCGAACAGTTAGATTGGAAGTGGGTGGGGTACTGTGGCCAGTAGAAGAGATAAATTCCTAGTATTGTTCTGATTGTTTGCTGGTTATTGTGAGGGTTTAGTGCCTAGACTAAATCTAGATGTAGTGGGGTGGGTGGAATTAGGGGCAGGGTGAGGTGCAAAGTGGGCCCGTGCATAGCATGGGCAAACAGAGCGGGGCTTAAATCCCTGCAAGCAGGACTTAAATCCACCCAAGCTATGGATCACAGGGTAAGTATCTAATGGCTTGCCAGCAAGCAGAATTCAATTGCTGAAGAGCACTTGTGTCCTGATTGGAGACTAGGAATTTAAAGATGGCACCATAAACAGCAGGAATCTAATATAGACATAGTATTGGGGGAGGGGTAGAAAACAGTGTGTGTACCAGGTGCAATGCAAAGAAACCAGCCAACCAGAGAGACAAGCAGTGGAAAATTACCAGTGAAGGGCTCAAAGGGGGTGAGTAATAATACAAACTCTATCTGTAAAGTGAAGGAGAGAAGAGACAGACAACAAAGTTTATTAAAGTAGGGAATGTGTCTTCACCTTGACTTGCTTATTAGTAGCCAGTTTGCACACAGATTAGAGTAGGGCAATAGATTAGCAATGAAGAGGAATATATAGAGTTGTAAATAAACAGGTGGGGCTCAAGTGGTATAAACCTAAGGCAAACAGCACTGAAAGGGCTGCTTGAGCATTAATTTTTAATCACAGAGAATAGGAAGGACCTGAATTAAGTGTATACTGTCTAGTGGACAGTTAGAATTACTGCACAAGTGGGTGGGGGGGACAAGCCTCAGAAATTCAGTTTTATTTGCAGGCTGAGAACTACTAATTAACACTGCTAATGTTAAAGCCTCACTATCATATCGCATACATGTAGAATGCCAGGGTGGACTGACCCTGCTCTTCAGGCTCGAACATTATCTCCTTGGTTTAGTTTTGCACTACTGATTCCTTCTTAGACTGTATGGGTGGGGGTGGTAGCCACAGACTGCAGAGTTGCTTGAGTGTGCTCAGCAAGCAGAATTCAATTGCTGAAGAGCACTTATATCCTGATGGGAGTGATGAAAATGAATTGTGGTTGCCTTCCCTGTTAGTTTGTGCGATGTTAGTCAGTGAGCAAACAGGGTTTACTTTTGAAGGAAAAAAGTGAAAACTTTAATTGGATTATCTTTCTGTAGCACAAACAGGCTTAGTGGGGAGGCATGGTCATCAGCATTCTGTACAATCACCTAGCTTTCTCTGTGGGACAAGGTGTAACCTCAGTGAGCTAAATGAAAAAGCAGAGTTGAAGCAGCATTTGAGCCCAGCATCCAGGTCATTTTATGAATAGTATCAGAATCTGATTATCGTAATTAATTTTCATCATGACTGTAAAACTACATAGGAATGACTATCCTAAATTATGTAGGTTGCCCAAACTATGTGAGTAATGCTTACTGAAATACTCTTTTATACTTACTATATATCAAACATGCTTCAAGGGAAATCACAATAAAGTGGGTATACAATTTGCTAAATGTGACAAGGATAGTATATATTTTGAAATATTTAGTATGACTCATTATATACCCTGACTATATGTATAGGGCAAGATGTATTGTGAAGTATAAACATTATGCTTCCTCTCATTAAGGACAGTAGCCAAATGACCTAAGATGAACATGTCCTACATTAGCCTACTAAATATTTTCAGACAGAAGTAGTGATGATGGACACAGAGATGGAGTGACACATAGTTTAAAAACTAAAAAAAATTAGCAAAACCAAAAAACCAGTGTAAAATACACAATAATTATTATTTTTTATATTTTCCTGTTTCTTTTACTACATTGATTAATCGACTAGTTTAATGTCTTAATTGTTCAAGTTTATTAGTTCATTAATCTATTTATGTGATTGGATGTTTGTAACTTGAACTTTATATATAATGACTATGTTTTCATGGTTGTTTATTTTCTGATGAAGTTTTTGGATGAATAACGACTGTTAAACGTTTTACTATGCTAAAAAATATTTTTTTGGTTGACATAGTTTAAGTTTGGCACACATATGCACACTTGTATGTCTTTGTATTATTTGTTTCCTCATTCAGAATGTGTCCTGTTCTATAACATTAAGCGAGTGATATAGGGGTTGAAAAGATGCAGGAGTGAAAATAAACAATACAGCCACATAGGTCTAATTGAAAAAGGTGTAGGAAATTGGAAACATGATGTTGACATGAGGATACTGTTCTGTTGATAACAGATATATCACATATTTATACAAGTAATATTAATATGGAGAAAAATTACATTACCTTATATCATATGTCATGATTCAAACCTTTGACAGTAGAAATAAAACTTAATAGTTATAGTGCTTACCTTAGTTTACCACACAGAGCAGCTCATGCTCTACTAACTTTCAATCACACTTATTCGATAAAAGCATTAGGTAGGCAGCAGATTCACATTACATGATATCCAGCAGCATGATGCATACAGAAGAGTAAATGCACCACAGTTTATTAATTTACCGTAGTCCAGTGGACATGTTGGTATTTTTGCTATACTAACTATGCCAATGCATTGTAGGGAAAAACTCACCACATTTTACAATAAAACTTGAAATGACAGTTAGCAAAGCATACTACACTTGCTAGTTTCCAGTCCTCATGCAAATGCTGAGGACTATAACAGATAAAACAGAAGGTGGTTAGACAGACACCTAGGCAATACATTCACAGGAGAGACACTTATAAAAACACGCAGTAAGAGTTTCACATAACGGTAATTTGAACCATTGTCAAGATGAAAAATTACATTTATAGACTTGATTATTATCTCAACACCCCAGAAAGTAAATCCTACTTCAGAGATTTCAAAATCACACCATTGTAGGGACTGTGATAACCTCTTCAGTCAAAGGAAGATGAATGCATTAACCTTCCGCAAATTAATGACATCATAAAAATGCCATAAAATGAAACTTACATCCATCAGCCTAATGAATAGTAAGCAGTAGAAAGGGGTAAGGGAAAAGAGGTACAGATATAGACAAATGGACAGACACATATCAAAGGTTGTTGTTATGGGTCATTAATGTGTATCTTTAAGGTGTGTCCTCATTATTCATCTGTCATGCTATGTATCATTAACTGATGGCTCTGGGGATCAAGAAGCTGAAGGATGTGCAAAACATGATTAAGACACGAGTTCAATAAGGGTGGTTTACTAATTCATCCTTATGGTCATAAAGGTGTTTGCAAATGATTTTTGCATCAGTATTCAAAATTTGTTAATTAAAGGCCATGACTAGATGTGTATCATGAAACATATCATAGAAGTACAACATCACAGTAAGAAATAATGTGACATACACCTGGAATCAAACTCTTGATGCTGTGGCCGAAAATGAATCTTTATACAAGTGATTTGTGTCAACACTCCACAGAGGAAGATGCACTTTGTTATATCCAGTAGGCAAAGAATGGTTAGAGTAAGTGTTGCCAAGTATTTCCTTTATTCTTCCTTTACTCTGATTCCGATCACACATCGTCTTTCCATAGAATATGATTGTCCAAAAATCTGAACTAACTGAATATTTTGTTAAAGAAAGGTAAAGAAACCACTGTACTGTGCTCCTATTCAGCCAAAACCAAGTTGGCATATGTTGGGGCATATCTTGCCCCCATAGCTACTCCTGTTGTCTGGTGGTAATATTCACCATCAAAATTAATGTAATTGTTTTTCAACACCAATTCCAAAAATTCTAGTAGCATATCATATATAACATCATTGCAATTTTTGGTGCTATCTGACAGCAGCATTTTGTGAAAATGCTGCAAGCCAATGTCATGTGAAATGACACTGAATAAATTTAGTACATCGATGGTGAAAAAGATAATATTTTCATCAAATAGAGTGTAGTTTAAAATTTGTAACAGATTTCACAAGTCCCGTAGGATGCGTTTCTCCTTGTCTAATATACCTTTTGTATTAACATCCACATATAATGCTAAGGGTTCCGTCTTTGACCTAGCTGCTGATACTATGGGTCTTAGTGGGGGACTGTGGGGGTCCTTGTGTACTTTGGATATACCAAAGATAGATGGCATCAAAAGTTTGTCAACTTTCACAAAGTCCAAGATATCTTTTGACACCACCCCTTGTAGTACTAGATCTTCTAATATATAGTCTGTCCTTGAATATGTTATATTTATTTCAATTTTTGACACTTGTCTGTATGTATCTAAATCATTCAACAAGTTCAATATTTTACTAGCATATGCAAAAAAGTCCATAATTACGACACCACCACCTTTGTCAGGCTTCATGACCCAAATGGTTTTGTTGTTTCTTATCTGTACTAATAATTCTCTTTCATATGATGTTAAATTATCTGCATAACTTGATTTTCCTTTTAATATCCTTCTAAAGTTACTGTCACAAATCCTCTCAAAGGCTGATATTATGGGGTTGTTTGGGGGTATAAATGTGCTTTTCCTTTTCAGTGGAACCAGAGTATACATTCTGTTTGTACTGGCAAAAACATAGTTAAATTTAGTTGCCTAACATAAAGTTTGAAATGTATCATTACAAGCACTATGTCCTGCTTGAATGTAAGGACAAACTTAAACCCTTTTTTAAAGAATGAAGCGTGTTTGTCCTGAAGGTTTATATAACTATAATTAAATACTTTAATCTCATCTTTGACAAACATAGTACATTGTGGATCACAGTATATATTGTTCATATGAGAAAATGTGCACTCAAGTTTTTCTTTTTGTTTCTCCCTTTCCTCATACATCTTGAAGGACTGCAGGAGTTGTTTTGTTGGTTCTGAGAAGAGGGGCTTTACAAAGTAATTCTAGTTGATAGTGTCCAGTCAGAGGTGGGTTCATCATTTCAGATTGTCTAGTGGTCCTGCTTTGTTGGAAAATGCAGGGATATGATTGATGTCCTCTATCCATCTCAAACTCTCCTTCCTTACATCCATTTGAGGCTTTAGTTTTATGAGGTTTTTGGGTTTTCGATGAGCCCGATTTTCTTCATATTCTTGTTTGCCCCTCCATAATTTTTTCTGTTTTCTGACTTTATTTTTTTAACCAGTTTATCCACCTGGTTAAATGCTTTTAAGTATTCTGTTTTTTAAGTCAGGAAGGAGAGATCATCCTCAACACTTGAATTCAATTGTAAGAATTCTGTTTCGAAAAACTGCATTTTTTGCTCATTGTTTGCTCTAAGCAACTTAACCAACTCGACTCCTGTATAGTCAAATAATTCAATTAAATTCCATGTAAGGCTGAATTCATTATAAGTCCGACAGGAAATTTTCAAAGTCTCAAACCCCTTGGCTCTCTTTTGGCCTTAACACATTCATTAAGAAACATGTTATCTAACTGCAAGTTCCTATATTTAATTAATGTGTGCTAAAACAATCTAATTTGTGCTGTTAATGAACCTCTGGCAATCAGTTCTTGAATCACAAAATAAGGATTGTTTAGCCAAGCTTTTAAATCAAAAGCAGTACCTTTTTCCGGGTTCCTATTAGAATGACGAAAATGCATTTTATCGAATGCATTTCCATCGACACATGTAGAGCGAACAGGCAAAACAGCGAAGCGGCTGTTCAGCGAATTCTTTCCCTGGGAAAGAAGTCACTTGACCGCTTCGTTGCTTTGCCGTGTTCTGAAGTGTAGTGTGGTCCCTTGTCCAGTATAGCTCCCAAGCGTGAATGTGCAACAGTTACTGACCTTAGGGTTAGGGTGCGGGTTAAGGTAAGTGCGTATGTATGAAAGTGTTTACTGTTTTTTATTTTGCGTTACATGTGTATGTGTTTTCAGCTGTTTACTTTTGTTTTGGGGGCGTAGAATTAGGGTTAAGTTAAGTGTGTATGTGTTTGGAACTGTTTATGTAAATGTGCAAGAGTTACTGACCTTAGGGTTAGGGTGCAGGTTAAGGTAAGTGCATATGTTTTAAAATGTTTACTGTTTTTTTTTCACTAGATGTATGGTTGGGTTATGTGCTTATGTGTATTTAGTTGTTTAGTGGTTTTGGGGGGTATAATTAGGGTTAGGGTATGTGTGTATGTGTTTGGAAGTGTTTAATGTTTTTTTTTTTGGGGGGAGGGGGGTTGGAACAGCGATTTCTTTCCCTAGGAAAGAAATCGCTGTTCTGTGGTTACAACATTTTCAGGTTTCGCTGAAAATGTGTCGATGAATCATTGTTCACTGTTTTCAGCATTCGAAGTTTCAATATAAATCCCTTTTTCAATGGGATTCAGATGTGTTGACAGTTTTTGTGTGGAAAGACATGGATAATTGGTGACTGATGTTTGCATTAAGTTGTGAACATCCCCTTCCACAGGCCCTAGGATGAAGCACGTAAGCTGCTGCAATAAAATAGTTAAATCTCTCAACAAGGTATTCATTATGTAAGTCAGTTCACTTCCCAGATATTGCCAAGAGTAACAGACTGCCAAATATGATGTCCCAAACAACTCCAAAGGAAATTAATCAATAGATCCAATCTGTCCACTGACTGAAGACTACAAAATGGAACAACTGTGAAGATAAAAGCCACCAGTATACCTGTTCTACAATGACAATAATAGTCCTTTGTATCAGAAAAGAAACTTAGTTAAATGTCAAATGGTGTGCTTTTCAAGATTGGTTTCAGCTGATGCAACTTTTACTATAGAACTGCATAAACATGCTATATATTTTTGGAAAGAGGTTACCCCAACTCATTAGTAGATTCATTGAGAGAAGAAATAATTTTACATCATCACGCAAAATTTACACCTATACTAAACACCACTACTACTCAAGGGAAGTTCTACAAGTTTAAACCAAGTGCATAAGTGACAATAATCTGGACAAATTGGGTGCTTTGTTAATTCAATACAATCATCAGTCGCCAATGTTAAAAAATAATGATTAATAAAATGTGTAACAATGGTTTCTCTTTGAAATAAAACAGATCTTGGGCTCACAACCTAAGATAACATTCAGTAGAGGCAAAAATCTCAAAAATATTTTTTGAGAGTAGTCACAAAAATTTAGGAAACTGACACAGACAGTCCAAAATAACAAAGTGTAGATTTTGTAAATACTGTAAATACATAAATAATGGCCCTTATGTTACAGTAGAGAATTATGGAAAAACTTTAACATGTCTAGGAACCTGTAACTGTACCACCAGAATGGCAGTGTATTTAGCTTCCTGCCCATCATGCCCAGTCATCTATATAGGAAAAACTAACATAATGCACACAGATTGCCTATACGACCATGATTATAACATTAGGAAACAAAAGCTTACAAACACATTATGCAGACATACCCTTTTATGTAAAAATCATAAAAGATTCCTATTTTTTATTATTGACAAAGTTTCTACTACAGTACGGAGTGGGAACAGTAAATCACTTTTGGAAGAAAAAAAATTGTAATGGCACGGTTAGATGCTATGAAGAAACCGGAACTGAATGATAAATTAGCTATCAGCTGTATTGTAAAAAGGACAGCAGAAAAGTTATAAACAATTTTTTAACAGCTTAAGTTTTAATTTGTAGATGTGTACATCTTTTATATACATACATATATATGCATCAACATTTTTAACAATTTTTACTGTTTTTCACCATTGTAGGCTCTATTGTTGTCTTTTAACACTGTTTTGTTACATTGCCTGGGATTCAATAAAGCCAAATCACCATGTCAGAATACTATATCAGCTTCTGCATGGAATATGGCCACTGAGTGATCCAGTAAACAAGGCTGAGGGCGTGCGTGAGCCTGCCAGCACTACTCTGACACAGACACCACTGAATAATGTTAATTACCCCGCTTTCTGGTGAAAACCATGCAAATGAGGTGAATTAACAATTTAGTAAGCAGGCAGGCATCTGTGTCAGAGCAGTGTCTGGTGCAGAAATGTATTCAGTTATGGGGACAATGATGAAATATGCCAATACAGACTTAACAGTGATATTACAGCAGGTCTTGCAGTTGCAGTAAGGATCTGAAGGGTAAGAAGTCTGAAACCCAAATGTCTGCCATTACAATCTAACCTGTGGTCTTTAGTGATATGCCTGTAGTCTCCAAGACAGGCACAATACTATGCTAAATGGAACCAAAATGTAAAGGGAACATCAGCACAGTCCATGTAAATGTGGACAGTTGACAGGTGTGCCCCCCCCCACACACACACACCCATGTTCCCATAGAAATGCAGTAACAGTAATGTTTTTATGGTATAAGCAGCAGAGCACACATTCCCAGGGCTGTCCCAATCAACTTGATAACTTGTTGCATGTCTAGCAATATGCAGGGCTCAATGAGCTATTTATATGTGTGGTCAATACTGTCAGTATGTGGCCTGCACTTACTCCTGGCTGTTGTGTCTTAGTGGCCTAGGTACAGTACTGTGGTTGACAGGGTCCATGTTCCAAGAACTGCAGTATCAATTATTCTTCATGTCAAATACAGCTACGGTAGGAGTTGTATACACTGTCCAGACATCAATATCTGTTACTGCAGGAAAGCTGGGCAGGTCAGGTACAGGGGGCCACACATGAGGACAGTACATAGCTCAGAGTAACCTACACAGTGCTTAGCATACCCCTCAACTGTACAGACATTTCACAGAATGTCCAGAGGTTTGCATCATATTCATGGTACCTTTATCATGAAATCGTGGTTGTCTGGCAAATCATTCGCAAATCACAAAAGATTAAAGTCAGAAAATAATGACAGATTGTAGTTTCAGACTTCATACCCTTTAGAAAAAATGCATGCTAATGCAAAACCTCTAATTGTATCATCTTTCTAGGTTTGTAAAGCCAGTAGTTAACAACTGACCCTATATGTAGGCCTTTGTCCCCAAATTACTTATGGCTTTGTCCAGATGTCTGGCTCAAAATAGTCAGGAGGTATGGTGCCTAGTAGGACAGTAGGTACCTGAAGGTCAGTGTACTACCAGGTTATAAAAGGCTCCCATCTTACTGTATCAGCACTGACAACATGTCACTGGCCAACATCCATACTCCTGGAATGACAGATTGTCACAGAAGAAGCACAAGTATGCCTTGTATATTTGTTCTGCTTGTCCTAACATTGCATTTGCCTGCCAACTATTTGCAAATTAAGAAAGGTCTTGTCAAAACATCAATGGCAGACAGTGCGGAAGCAGATGTCATACCCATAAGAGAAAGTAAGCAAATACCAAACTGGTCTCCCAACTATGTGTGGCAGAACAGTATTAACACCCTGTCCCCATGTGTGTGCCTTTGTCTGACTGGCATATATGGGCCTGATCAGATGTCAGTTTGTGACAGTTTGACAACTAGGCCAACATTTAGCCTCATAATAATATATAGCAACACAAACCATATGAGGACCACAGCAAATGTAGTTGTGCAATGATGGACAACCTGCTAAATAGGTACACTCAGAGGGTGAAGTCCACAACCTTGTGTGTGATGTTATGGCATTCAGCCTGGTCACATCAGAACTATAAATACATAACAGCAGCCACTGTGGACAAAGCCTGTGACTGGACTACAGAAGGACAAAGAGACACACATAAGGGGAAGGGGAGCCACTGACCAGACAAATGGAGAATTTGCAAAACAGAACAAATTGTGCAGTAACATAGGTGCCATGCAGTGTATGGAGGCAGTAAACATCACCTGCAAATACACAACATACACCCATGTCAGTGGAAGTCCACAACAAAACAGAACCCCAAACAAAAGACACCTCAGAGACAAAAATACATGAGAACTCCACAAACGTACACACCACAGACCATGCAGACTCCACACACCAGGGTCCTGCAAACACTAAGGCCTTACCCCAAACCCCAAACACCTGCCCAAAGCAGATAGGCTAACAGCACTGTCCCTCTACCCAGTTCCATACAGACTCTCCTGAAGTGACCCCCCTGTCTGGCATACAAAGCAATCCAGACCCTGCCTTGATGGGACTGTTACACTTCTGGAAGTACTCGATCAACCCATAGGTGCAGCATCAACCTGGTCTGTGATATCAGTATGGCTTGTTGATGTGACAGATATGTGTCCCACACACTCCCACATGTGTGGAATACAATCCCTTTCCATATCAAGCCAAGTGCCTCAAGACCCCTAGTGATGTGCTCCCTGTATAAGTGCATGGGAAACACAAAATACAGTCCTGTGATTCTACCTGTGTCCCTGCTGGACAGGAGTTCTGTGTGCTGACATGTCTTAACATGGGCTACACTCCTGTCTGCATGGGTTATAAGGGCTTCAGGGCCAATACACTACTAATGTCATACCAACCAATACACAACTGTCTGTCAGTTATTCACCACAGAACTCTGTACTGCTCTGTCACTGACACACCTGGAAGCCACACAGTGCTATGTGGAATCTCCTACACTTATAATGGATATTTCTGCACAGTAGAATGCACTCTGTACCCTCACCCATACCTCTCAATCTCTGACAGCAAGACATCTAGACAAGGTCATAAATAAAAGTGGGACAAAGGCCCAATGATAGGCATGTGTTGTAAATATTGCTCTTACAAACTGAGAAAGTTGGTAGAATAATGGGTTTTGCATTAGCAGGAATTGTCTGAAGGTTATGAAGTTTGAAACACTAATGCCTGTCATTATTTAGTAAAATCAGTCTTTAATTATTTCTACGTAACTTGCCATAAAAACACAAGTTTATGTAGACTGGACGAAACTTCTAGACAAACACCTGGACAATCTGCAAAACACTGTACAGTTCAGCGGTATGAAGCAGGATATGACTTTTCAGGTAAGAAGAATACCACACAAGCAGGAGATCCCCAGCCAGTATATCACCAACTTGCTAGACTGTTTACACAGCTTCTTCAATCAACCAGCTGTAGCCACACCTCTCAACTGGCCTTTGTGGGCAAGAATGTCTATAGTTGGGCTCATAATATGGGTTTGTGCATCATACATCTTGTATTCCTCTGTTAAAACACTGTGATGATCTGAGGATGCCTGACACTAGGTAATGACACAATGCATTCCAGTGTCAGACTTCAGATATGTCAGAAAATGTCTGCTAAAACAAACCCTTTACCTCTAGCAACCTCCTGTTTACTTCTGAATGGTATGGCTGTAGCACACAAAACCCTGGACCAGAGTACAATTATCACTGGAATGGAGTCCCACTTTTACTATAGAAGGTCATACTGGGCAAGCTGCTACACTTAGAGAATCACAGCCCATGTCGTAACCCACATTGGACTGTGTAACTATATTGCGCATCTGTGGCTTTGGAACAGACAGCTATGTACACCTTAACTGTCTTAACACACACCCAGCAGACAGGATTACCCTCAGCTAGCTGTATGTGTCCCATATGTGATATATCTGCATCTGTTGCATATGATACACAGACATATACACAGGCAACATATAACAATATGTCAAGCATATCCACACACACATAGACATGGGGAAGAGAGAGACAGACAGTGATAGAGAGAGAGAGAGAGACACACACACACACAGGGAGACACACACACACACACACACACACACACACACACACACACACACATACAACACATACACACAGACACACAGAGTGAGTCATACACAGGGATACCCTGAATGGCATAGAGTTGTGACCTGCTGCAGACAGTGGCATACCGGTCATAACCAGTTGCACGTGCAAGCATGAAGGTGAGCTCCTTTGTGTAATAGTACTGAGGTGGGGGTTATAATATCACATCACCTGCCTTTGTGTGTGTGTGTGTGTGTGTGTGTGTGTGTGTGTGTGTGTGTGTGTGTGTGTGTGTGTGTGTGTGTGTTCGTAGGTGAAACAGTTTTAGGCCATTCCCACCCAGTACACTTCCCAGTGCCCTACTTTAGCAGTAGTGCTAATGTCATTCACCTTAGAGGTACCTTTAGACACTTATCAGCCTTATAAGCTCTTTAGTGCATGCAATATCTACGTAATCCTATAATGCAAATAACTAGATAGTCAGGGGTTCTGTTCTCAGTTCTGGCAAATGTGCATGTGTACAAGGATGATGTATTTTTGAGGACTTTCCCAACCACAACACTTCCCAGTGCCCTAATTTAGCAGTCCTGCTGAAGTTATTCACCTTAGAAGTACCTTTGGACAATTATCAGCCCTATAAGTTCTGTAGTCCATGTGATAACTGTGTAACACTATAGTACAAATAACTAGATAGGCAGGGGTTCTCATCACAGTCCTGGAAAATGTTTGTGTGTGTGTGTGTGTGTGTGTGTGTGTGTGTGTGTGTGTGTGTGTGTGTGTGTGTGTGTGTGTGTGTATGTGTGTGTGTGTGTGTGTGTGTGTGTGTGTGTGTGTGTGTTTGTTTGTAGGTGAAACAGTTTTAGGCCTTTCCCAACCACTACACTTCCTACTACCCTACTTTAGCAGTCCTGCTGATGTCATTCCCCTCAGAATTGCCTTTGGACAACCCTCAGCTTATAAACTCTGTGGAGTATGCAATAACTACGTAAAAATATAGTACAAATAACTAGATAGGCAGGTGTTCTATTCTCATTCTGGCAAATGTGTGTGTGAGTACAAGTGTGTGATGTTTGTAGGATGAAGTATTTTGAGGACTTCCCCTCCCACAACACTTTCTAGTGCCCAACTTTAGCAGTCCTCATGATGTCATTGCCCTTAGAGGTACCTTTGGACAACCTTCAACCCTATAATTTCTGTGGCACTTGTATTAACTAAGTAAAAGTATAGTACAAATAACTAGATAGGCAGAGGTTCTACTCCCAATTCTGGAAAATGTGTGTGTATGGAGGTGTTTGTAGGGTAATGTATTTTGATGCCCTTCGACTCAGTACATTTCCCATTGTCATACTTTACAAGGGCTCTTGATGTAATTCACCTTAGGTGTACCTTGGGACACTGTAAAATCCTATAAGCTCCATGGTGCATGTGATAAATGCATAACACTGTTGTACACATAACTGGATAGGTGGGGTTCTAAAGTCAATACTGGCAACTGTGATACTCTGTGTGTGTGTGTGTGTGTGTGTGTGTGTGTGTGTGTGTGTGTGTGTGTGTGTGTGTGTGTGTGTGTGTGTGTGTGTGTGTGTGTGTGTGTGTGTGTGTCAGATGGCTGTACCATGTTAAGGACCTCTTAACCCACCATTGCAATCCTTACAGCCATTGCAGTTGTCTCCCACTTGAATAGTAGTGGCAGACACTGCAACACTACATTACCTCTGTGCTATTTGTATGTATCTATCACTATCGTTTGTAAGACTGTGCAGGTAGGGACTGTGCTCAGCCCTTCGACAGCTGCCCCATATACAGGACTATGACTCTATGTGCACTACCAGCATGACAGGCCAGACATGCATATGAGTTAGCAGACACACACATGCTAGTGATTGTCAGGTTAGGCTAACACAGGCTGACCTGTGTCAGGAATACATACCCCAAACCTGTCATACACAGTACCAGGCATACCATCATCAACTGCATGAAAGTTGAGTGGATGGGACAGAAATGGCAGGGGCAACAGGTGCTGATAGGTGAATCTGTTGCAGTTAAAGTAATGGCTAGGCTTGTGAGGGACCTAGTGCCAGTACTCAAGTAACCTCCTCTGTATGTGTGAGCCTGCAGTCCTACAGAATACCCAGGAGACATGTATGAAGGCTAGCTGGCTGTGTCAAGGGTATGTATGCACGATCACACTGTCTGCCACAATTGTCCCTCACACACTGTTGCATGTAAGCACACCTGGTAAACATGCACACATACAGCTGTATCTTGGCTATGAAAAGGTCACTGTGTTTTCACTCCACCATACTCATCATTGCTACTGTCAGGAGGCCCAAGCCTCCGGACACACAGACACCTGGAACAGAAACAGAATACAGTACATGACACTACAGTCAGTCAGCAGTACTAACAACAATAATGCATCATGGCTAACAAGGTACATACACCTTGATGTGTACCCATAACTATTGCCAGCACACAGCACCTTACACAGCATTACATTACTACACTGTACTATATTCATCCTGTGCATCAGACCTATATGAGCATGTTCTTGTATCAATGGTATGGAAAACAGGGTTGTGGCACAAGTATCATCACATGCACAGGGTGTGGTGTGGGATTGGCAGAGGCCTAGGCTGGGCCATATGGTTGATATCTTGAGAGTGTGTGTGTGTGTGTGTGTGTGTGTGTGTGTGTGTGTGTGTGTGTGTGTGTGTGTGCATGTGCGCGTGTGTGTGTGTGTGTGTGTGTGTGTGTGTGTGTGTGTGTGTGTGTGTGTGTGTGTGTGTGTGTGTGTGTGTGTGTGTGTGTGTGTGTGTGTGTGTGTCTGGAGGGGTGGTGTTCAACTGGGCCATGCAGAGGAGCTGAGTGTCTGGTGGTGACCGGCCTGTGATAGAGATTTGTGAGTGCTTGTCTGCACACAATCAAGCCATCTAGATGCCCAACACTAGGCTATGTTGGACAGCCATGAAACATACATGGCAGGATGTATGGTTCACCATCTCCCAGCAGGGATGCGGGAACTGCCATGAGTCTCACTGGCACCACTAGGCCCAAAGACAGATGGAGTACTACTCCCTGATGATGACTGCTGTTTGCTGGATACATGTCTCTGACAGGACTGGCCAGGACCATGTGCCTATGGCCTGCTCTGGTGTGTTGTGGACAGCACTCTCCCTTTGGGAGTGCTGGTGGTACTGTCACTATTGGACTGAGAAGGTGCATTGCGATGTGGGCTCTCAGCTGATCATGTTGCTGACCTATATCCACCTGGTAATGCCCTACTCCCACCACATGCTCAAGCATGGACATTGCACGGTCAAGCAGTGACAATGTTTCACCCCACCGTCTATCCATGACATTGGCAAAATGATGTATGGCATCACAAATGCCATGGAAGTCATTGCACCTGTCAGATAGCACTGCATTCATGACCCTGAGTTGCATCTGTCTGGTGTTGCAGCCAGTACACACCTGTGCCCCCATGATGGACCGTAACATGCATCTGGTGACACCTGCTGTGGCACTTGCGACAAGGGCTTGATGAGCAGCAGTCCTCTGTTGAGCACCGCTGTCCATCTGCTTGTGTGTGACCTTGCCTGCTCTCTGGCTATGGTTAGTGTCTACACTCACACTTGCCATAGTCACCACACTAGCTTGTTCCATGCCATCAACCTCCAACTGTCCATTATCTGTAGCTGCTGGGGACTGGGTATGCGTGGGCATACTGCCTGTGTGTGGGGATATGTGGGTGAAAGTGGGATACTAACCAATGGCGCAGATTCAGGCCTGGACAACCCCACCTGTGCCTTATTATGACCACCATCATGTTGAGAGACTGCTAAGACACTGATATCAACACTCACACACACACACACACACACACACACACACACACACACACACACACACACAGTCGTGGTAAAGTCTGGCACAGCTTTGCCGTTTATGGGCTCTTCAGGCCAGACCTTACCATAGTTCTGACTGCCACAATCCATATCTTTAACAGCTACTGTAGGGCCCTCAACAAA
The DNA here is from genome assembly GCF_019279795.1 of Protopterus annectens. Lineage (NCBI taxonomy): Eukaryota > Metazoa > Chordata > Ceratodontiformes > Protopteridae > Protopterus > Protopterus annectens. Next base: position 1,394,792,644 of record NC_056735.1, on the reverse strand, counting down.
GGGTGACAAATCCTACTGTGTGATGGGCCTATTAGCAGAATGTTAAGTATGACCATGGCCAAGGCTATTAGAGTGAGCTATACAATGTCACCAATTGTGCTTGCAAGTACTATAAGAGCTGATTTACTGCTGTACAGACCAGACACAATGACAAGGATTAACTATATGAGATAATAACTAATGAAGGAACAAGAGAATACTCTATCACTGCAGTACCTACACAGTTCAGTCTCACAGGGATTCATTTCAGACAACATTGCAGGAAAGTCTGCAATACATATATGAAACATGTAAAGTACTAGATGCATAGCTTCATAAGATGATACCAGGCATTTGGCCTGGATGACCTTATAAGCCTAGCATAGACTTTCACCCATGCCCCTTCAAAACCAGCACATGTTTCCCCTGTCCAGATGGGACACACACAGGATCCCACTATGACCACCATCATGTTGAGAGTCAGCTAAGACATTGACATCAGGTTGTGAGTGGGGAGAGACACCAATCCCCATGTTCACCTGCGGGGGGAAGACAACATATGTAAATTAATACCCTGTAGTGTTATATTTGCTGACACACACACACACACACACACACACACACACACACACACACACACACACACACACACACACACACATGCATACACTCCTGGTAAAGTCTGGCACAGCTTTGCTGCCTGTGGGCTCTTCAGGCCAGACTTTACCATCGTTCTGACTGCCACAATCCATCTCTTTAACAGCTACTGTAGGGCCCTCAACAAAGGGTGACAAATCCTACTGTGTGATGGGCCTATTAGCAGAATGGTAATTGTGACCATGATCAAGGGTATTGGAGTGAGCTATACAGTGTTACCAAGTGCGTTTGCAAGTACTATAAGAGCTGATTTTCTGCTATACAACCAGACACATTGACAAGGATTAATGATATGTGATAATAACTAATGAAGGAACAAGAGAATACTCTATCACTGCAGTACCTACACAGTTCAGACTCACAGGGATTCATTTCACACAACATTGCAGGAAAGTCTGCAATACATACAGGAAACATTTAAAGTAGTAGATGCATAGCTTCATAAGATGATACCATGCTATTGGCCCAGATGCCCTCATAAGCCTAGCATAGACTTTTGCCCATGTCCCTTCAAAGCCAGCACCTGTTTCCCCTGTCCATCTTGGACACACACGGGATCCAAGGGGTGTTTTTTCTGTTTCCCATGCAGTCATCCTGATTCTTCTTCAAGAAGAATATACACGTACTCTGCTAGACATGGGGAGGGAGTGTATTTTATAGGCAGTGTATTGTGTGGGACACTACACTATCCCACCAAGTTCAGTACATGTCACAGACCAGGTGATGGTCTTGCATGCATGATGCATGAGTGGGGTTTGTCTTACAGATATGCAGAAATGTCATCAAGGCTGGTTTGGAAATAGCTTTGTATGCCAGTCACAGGTTGCCTATGATCAGTCTGTATGAGACTGAGTACAGGGACAGGGATTTCAGCCTGTCTGTATAGGGTAGGCACTGCAGACCCTGGATTTGCCTGGTCAGGAACCTCTATGGTCTCTGCAACTGATGCATTTACTTGGCAAGGTACATGCCCAAGGATCCATAGTACTTGGTAATGCATCTGATAAGGGTGGAGTACAGAGATGGTGTGGCCTCCTGGTTCTGGATGACATACCCATATTTGTGAAGCTGTCCATGTACACAGTCTTCCGTACAATGGTGCCCACATGGTGGGAAACTGTCAGGTTGCTACCAGTTTTGGTGCACATGTCACCTCACACCTGATTGCATGCTCAGTACATTGTTATTACTATCATAATTAGTGTGGATGACATCTACCACAACAGGGAAAATGATGCATCTCCTGGCATTCAGTTTGAGGCAATGCTTCTTGCAGCAGTCATTACTTTAGGTAAGGGCCTCTTGGAGGGTGGTCACATCAGTAGGGGAATGTAAAACAGTGGCCAGCTTGCAATCATCTGTAAACCTGGTCAGCCACACACCACTGGTTTTGTCTTGTACTTTGGAAACATATATCTCAAACAGTAGAGGCCCCCAGACCGATCCTGTGGGTACACCGCTCTGTAAGAGTCTACTACTAGAGGTGGTTTCCACTACATTAACTGAGTGGATACTCTCATTGAACCAGTTAGCTACCCATCTGGTAACATACAGGTTATTGCCTGTGTAGGCTTATGTATCATGGCTACCTGAGGATTATTGTGAGAAATTTGGGCAAAGTGAAGGTAGGCAGTGTGCACCACCTTCCCCTTGTCCTTGTGTTTGTTGACCACTTCAGAGCAGTCGACCAGGTTTAGCAGGCCTGATCTCACTTTGACAATACAACACTGTGTGGGCTCAAGCATTTTGAGGTTGCCGATGTCTGTGTTTATAAGTTCCTTGATATTATCTTCCATGCAGATCAGGCTAGTTAGGCCTATGTGCATATGATTGGCTGGGTCAGTGGATTGCTCCACCTTTGTGTATAGGGATGACAGTGGCTGTCCTCTGTGCAGATGGGATGACAGTGGTGCTCAGGCTTTGGTTGACTACAGTGTGTAATGGAGTTGAGAGCTCATGCCTGAGTTCATGTAGGATGCACCCAAGGATGGTATTGGGCCTATGCCTTTGGTATGGCATTATGGACCTGCTTTCTAATGATGGGGGGGGGGCAGGTGATGTGCATCTCCATGTATACTGATGAGGGGACAGGGGTTGATGTTTACACTAAACCTGTCTGCAGCAGGTTGGCTATATCTATGTCATATGTGTATGTGGTGTTATTGACCACACTACAGAGTAGATTTGAGTGTTGCCTCTGGGATTGCAGACATATGTGTGGAACGCCTAGTGACTGACCTTGGTGGATGTGTCCATTTTTCACTCAAATATAACCTTAGGTTAATTCATCTGTGACCTTCTTTGCTTGTTCAGACCAAGGTGACTTTGCTGCCAATTAGGCACCTGCTCCTTCTTGATCCTGTCCAACAATTATTTCCACCTATTATGGTAATTGTGTATTGCTACTGTCCACCACAGAGGTTTACCCTACCTTTAGGGAGATGATTGTGTCCTATTAGGTATTGCTGAGTCCATACAGTTATGTTGCTGCTCACATAGTATTGTGGTGTAGGCTTGGTTACTACTGCTAGCACCAATTGATGGAATGGTAGCTGTGAAGCTACATCTAGCTACTCTGAGGAGATTTATAGTCAGTTTTGGGAATTTTTTTGTTTGACCCTGATGGGGGGGGGGGCAGGGGAGACGGTGACCTCAACAGTGATAGCTATGTGGTCAGATCTTACCAAGGAGGATGAAACTGTATGAGTGTTACTGTAGCTGCTCTTGTTGGTTAGGATCAGGTACAGGATATTTGCACCTGTCGTAGGGTTGTTGACCATCTTATCCAATGCATTGACACTGAAAAAGCCATAGAATCTCTGTGCATTCATGTTCAGGTAGAATATGTCATGCACACTATGGCTGGGTAGTTAAAGTCACCCAGGAACAGGGTAGATGGTTGAATATTGACAGATTAAAGCACATCCAGATAGGTGTAGTGGGTGTCCAGAGTCATGGTTGGAGGTCTGTAACTAGCTATGATTTGAGTAGGTGTTTTGTCAACAGTCAACTGCACTTGGGATATCTCCCATGTGTCATACTGCCTGGCCAGCCAGGAGGTGTGTATGTGTATGATAAAATTTAAAACTCCACCTCCTGTGGCTTTGCAGCCCTCCATTTGGGGTCTAAACATATTGTGGGATGAGAGTAACCTGGCAAGGTTAGTGTATTCTCCACAGCTGCAAACCAGGTGTCAGTGACTGTACAAATGTCAGCATCCTCCTGGACAAGACACACTTGCAATGACATGAGTTGCATGCTAAGTCTCCTAGCTCTTGTTAGAGCAAGACAGCTGCACAAAGGCACACATCAATGGTGGGAAAAGGCCAGAAAAGAGTGACACTTTATAAATCTAGCTGTAACACACTTAGTTGCTAGCAAAGACGGTTTCCCATCCACAGGAATACTCCGCAGGGTATGACATCTGACATTCAAATATATATTATTATATTATGGCTTCAGTCTTTACTGGGTTGCCAGTGATTAGCAGACAATACACAACTGTATGAGGCATTGACTGCAAATATGATGCAAGCATGTGGTCAGTCTGTAACACTCTGGACAGTTGAAAGGTAGGAGCTCAGTATATATCATACCATTCAACAAACACTTCTGTGCCAGTTCTTTACTATGCACATACCATATATAAGTCTCTTACATTTGTAAGACTATCATAGTAGCATTCACAGGTGACATATGAATATTTACAACATCCCAGGTAGCTGGCCTAGCAGTGTCACAGTCAATATTGCACAACAGACACTCTAGTAGTAGTCATACATGAGCTGACCATTGCTGGGGTGACTCAGGGGCTAGAGCTCTGATCTATGTCACTGCAGACAGGGCCAGCAGGTATGGCCATAGCTGCCGGACATCAACATGTGATTCCAGCAAGTCTTGTTGCATCCTAGTGTTTAACTTCCTATTTCACATTATTGCATCTGCCTTCTGCATTCCATTACATGCTTAACTGATGAACATACCTGTTATAGTGCTGAAGAGTTTCCTCAGAATACTGTAAATGTTGAGGTTTGTGTAGTCACAGTCTGTCTTTGTGTAGACAGGTTCAGACCTGTTTTGCATAGGCAGCAGATTGCCTTTTGTAGGTAATGCTCATGAGCAGGTGATGGCCTGTGCACCAATTGGTGTCTCCCACTTGCTACTTGCATCCAGAGCAGCTGTGTTGTCTTTCCATTACCCAATGTCATAGCAACATGGGGATATAATTAAGTCCTTCATGTGGGCCTTGCCCCTTTTCCTTGCCTGTGACGAGGACATTATGGAGGTGTGGGGGCTACAGCTTCACAGATGGTAGGTAGAAATATCTCTAAGAACAAGAAATGTGAAGGCAGCCCAACAAAATGGGGTACAACATTCCAGAATTGGGTACAGATTGCATGTAAGTATTGCTGTTATAGACATAGAAGATTGCTAGATTAACAGGGTTTGTCTGGACATGCATTTTCTGTGTGACATGATGTCTAACAGTGATATGTCTCTCACATACATCTCAACTGTCCAGATGTCCACATAATACCGAGAGGTTTGCCTCTTATGTTTGGTCCATTGCTCAGACAATTTCTGTTTTTGAGAAATCAGTAGGATGATGTGAGGAATGAATTCAGTAAATGTTGACATCCATTTGTGTTTCAGACATCATATCCTTCAGGGGTGTTATGATACAACAAACCCTGTATCACCAGCAACTGTTTCAGTTAGTAACACCATTATGTGAGATATGTCCCTATTTTCGGCCCCCTGTCCCCCAAGAATGTCAGGCTTTGTCCAGATGTCTTGTAGTAAGAGGTTCAGAGGTATGATATACCATGATTTAGTGACTTCACTCCTGATATCATCCCAGTGACTTAGCAGACTCCTGAAAGTGGTATGCAAACGTGGCCATAAATATGGTTCCATACTCTGGACATTCTTGAAAATCTGAACAGTTGAGAGTATGTATGTCTAGCCATTATTAACAGACTGTCAAGATTGTGTAGCAGTGTAGTGTGTAAATGTTTGTTGGGCTGAGTATGAGAGTGGCAGATGTAAGTGTCATAGATCCCTTTCTATCTTACTGTGCATGCTGCTACAGTTGCTGATGGTCTATCAGGTGTATATGTTTGTTGGGTCAGACTGAGAAATGTCCTGTAACACCTCAGAATTCCCAGTAGACTGTGGCTTGGGGCAGTATATGTTGATGTAGTGTGTGACTGGCAATCAGGATATGTTTGTTCAAACAGTCGTTATACTCTAGAGCTCAGTTGGGGTACTGGTATGTTGCTATGACTGTGGTGCAAATGGTTGTGGGTGGACAATTTCTCACCAATGTCTGTTTTTCCCTACAGTTACATCCCTATAGTGCATGGTATATTTGCAGATACATGAATAATTCCCCAGAGCTGATTTGGGGTAGTGTCGTGTTGGTCTGACTAGTTTAGATTGTGCTGTGTGAAATAGTTGGCAGCTCTCAGTGTTTTTCCCTTCTGTTACATAACTGCAGTCATACCTCTCCACTGTCCAAATGTCTACACACTGTTCAGATGAGTAGCTCATATGTTTGGTCTGTTCCCCATAACAATTCTGGGTTTCTAATAAATTACTGGGGTGATGTGAGCATTAACATCAGTAAATGATGACAATCATTTCTGTTTCAGACCTGAAATCTATCATAAAATATATGTTAACACAAACCATGCTACTCTAGCAGAGTTCTATGCTTATAACAGCCATATTTCAAATATGTCACTATTGTTTGCCCTACCCCCCACACTTTGTCAGGCTTTTTTGCAGATGTCTTGCAGTAAGAGGATGAGTGTGTGTATATATATATATATATATATATATGTGTGTGTGTGTGTGTGTGTGTGTGTGTGTGTGTGTGTGTGTGTGTGTAGTGCATGATATGTTTGTAAAAGCATTGCATGTTCCTACAGCTCAGATGGTATAACAGTATGTTGCAAAGATTGCAGTGCACAGGGTCCTGGGTTCAAGTCTTGATAGCGATGACTTTTTCCATGAATGTTAAATGACCAGAATGCATGATATATTTGTAAACACATTGCAAGCTTTCACTGCTCATATGGTGTAGTGATATATGGCTATGATTATAGTACACAGTGACCTGGGTTTGAGCCTTGACAGAGATGATTATTTTGTTGCTAGGCAAAACAAGGGCTGATGGAGACATAGTGATTAAAGCACTTTTAAGCAGTTGTAAGTGGGTTTGTATGTTTTTTTGCGAAACTAAGTTAAGTCCTCAGCTTCGGTTAGCGGCACTTATTCTGGCTCACACCCTTGCTAATTTTAAATAAATAAAAGAAAAAAGGGTGATAGGAAAGTGGTGAAATAGGGGCAAGGGGGGGGTAAAATATTATGAAAACTAGCTAGGGATGTGCAGGATGGGTGTAGAAAAGGACCATAGCTTTACATTTCTACTGCAGCAACAGCTGTGACTGATGTGGAAATTTTGGAATTTACAGCCTTACATCCTACAGGGAGGGGTGTTGGCAACAGACATTTGTAGAGTAATTTCACTGTTGATTAATTTATGTCACTGGACATGGGGGCAAAATGTAGAGCTATGTATGGTGTAATGATTTTTTTGTGGGACAGATGTCCTTTTTTATTAAGGTGAGAGTGGCAGGTTGTGGAAGGGCTGTAGGTATGTTTGGGGAGGTAGGTTGGGCAGGAAACGTTGTATTAGCAGAGAGACAAGACACACAAGACAGCAGACAGGGGCAGTATATGACAGATGACAGGGGTAAACACCATGGATGGGGGTTGTTGGGGATCATAGGCCCATGATCCTCCAAATGGATACAGTGGGATTGAGGTCACCAACCATGGGCAGTCCCCACTGCACCTTCACGGCCCCAAAGGTGGCTGTGCTTGGGGCTGGACAACAGGGGCAGCCTGCCCCTCCAGGTGTGCTAGGTGGCCCTCCATCTGGTGCAGCCATCCATCCAACTTGGAGTGGATGACGGCGCACACCATAACCCAGAACTTGCAGTGGGTGACAGACTCCTCTCTGTGCCCACACCCAGTGGAGGGACGGCACCCATCCCCTGAGGTGGTTCCACCTGAAGGTGATGCAGGACCAGTGAATTAGGAAATTCCAGGTTGGGTCCCATATGTTGCGGGTGCCTGGTGCCATGGACAGATGAGGCAGGACAGGCAGATCTGCCAGGATTTGCCTTCCCAAACATGCTATGGTGTTGAGCTTATACAAGATATATTGGTTAGTCATGAACAAAACATTTCAAAATTAGTTATAACATCATGGGTGGGTGTTCTAATTAACCCAAACTAAAATATTTGAAACAGTTGCATAGCAAACAGAACACATGCATAAATGGAACAACAGTAAGCATTGTAACAGCATGCCAGCTAGATTGACAGTAACAGGCCGCCATCAATGGTATTTGAACAAGGTATGTTAATATGCAACTAATTAAGTATATGATCAATAATAGAACAGAATTCCCAACATTAAGTTTTGAGAAAAACATACCCATAGTATATGAATAATAATTAGTGATGCAGGTGATGGGTGGGGGGAGAGACAAAGTCCATTAACAACTGTATAGGCTTCTATTTTTCACAACAGTACTGGTACTGCTCAATATTCTACAGGTCTGCCTCACTTTACATCTACTTATGGTCCATAGCTTCTGTAGCACATACAAACCTGTCAAACTGTCAACCTGTAATGGTATGTGGCAGGCCGAGACAACTATGGCTACATTACTAGGGGGCTTGTACATGTCATGGTTACATATCTGACAAAGAAGGGGTACCCTGCACTGATGTTGTATGTGTCTGCTACTGGCATACTTCACCTGGATTCCTATCTGTGTCCAAGGTGATTGGCAGCAGTGACCACTAGCCATGACAGTGTGACACTTAAGAGACATGTATCGGGAAGAGTGCATGGTGTATGCACCTATCCTTCTGTCATTTGCAGGCATGGGGTTGGACAGTGTGATAGTTGTACACAGTGTATTGGTATGCCCTTCCTACAGCTGTTACAAATGTTTCTTTACCTGTAAGACCTGTGGAGAAAATATCTGTTACTACTGCCTGACTGTTTCTACAAATATTCTGGATTTCTTGAGTGTATATATGCACACATCTCACTACCACTCCCTGGATTCAAACCATGTTTGGCTGTGCTAAAGTGAACAAGAAGGCTATTTCCCATCATACTGAGCTACTGGGGAACTGCTGTCTCTTGTTTGACTGATTTCTTCCTATACTCTGTGGGTTAGACAGTCTGACCTTGTAATACTGAGATTTATGCATGACAGATAGTGTGATGTGTATTAATCCTTTGAAATAATACAATCTAGAAAGCAAAGGTTAACACAAGGAAATTCTGCAAGGGATACATTAAAATACTATAATACATTAGACATTACTATTCAGGGTTCAGATCTTAGTGCATAACATATTTCATATTTCATTTATATTTTGTTTTACAGCTTCACAGTCTACTGTTTTGCATAATAGCTGGTTCTCAGAACAACCTCAGTAAATTCATGCTGTCAAAGCCGTATTTGGTGTGAAGAACCTGTACACATTCTATTTCTACAAAAACATACTGGAGTAAACACAACAGTTGGTGGCTTAGGTCTTTAATGTACTTATTTGACACAGTGCTTTACTACTGCATAACCTGTAGAGCAATATTAGGCTGGCAAACCTTTATTTAATCATTAGACACAGAACACACTACACCTTCTAGCAGTACATAATTTATTCCTTTTTATTCCTTTCAGTATATACTGCAAGGTTGATCTGTACTTACCAGCCTGTCAGCGCAGCCTTGTCAGACTGTTGGCATGGGCCTCAGCATTGCTAGCCCTCTCCACTGCAGCTGTAGAGGGAGAAAATAAATATTATGCATACCTGTCTATCTCATACTCAGGCTAGGATTAGGTACAGCTATGTATGAGATACTTCCTAACTACTGAAGCATTCCATGCCCAGGCATCTTGGATCCACTAGACTAAGAGCTCCCACTTTCTCTGCATTAGGTCAGCATAATGATACCATACCTACTCACTAGTTTGGGGTATTCCTGTGGCACTGGTGACATCATGTGCCAGGTGTTCCCAGGCCTCTGTTTTGTACTGAAAGCCCTGGTACTGGCCTTGTAGCAGTCTGTAATCATGGTTTTCTACAAGGAGCCCATCCATGACCCTCGACTTCTGAATTCCCCAGTGGTGCACCCAAAAGAGCACTCCCTCTCCAACACCAGACATAGTTCCTGCAGAAATCAGACTACAACAGATTATTGTCTGTATTCCCTCCTCTTTAAATAAGGCCATATTCCCATCCTTTGATGTCATTGGGCCATTTTAAAAATGCTAAGCTCAGCTAAGTAGTGTGCAAATCTGCTAAGCTGAGTTGAACAGTGTTTAAAGGGGTAATTGCTGAGAACTGCTTAACAGTGAACAAATACAATTAGCTGAGCAATGCTTAAACTGGCTAAGCATAGTTGAGCACTGCTTAACATTGCTCAGTTTACATTTTAAAAAATATCAGGATTGTAAATTAATTCATCATTACTGACATATTATTAAGTGTATATGATTTACTTTACATGCCATTCCCCTATGTGCTTTCATTACATTACCTTGGGGTGTGACTATACTGTATGGGGCACTTGTATATACATGGGTGATTTCACATGTTATATGCACTCACACTTCCATTTTTGACCAGTTATACTACCCTGGGTAACACATATCACTTACTACATAAGTTAACATAAAAAAGTTAATTTTAGCAATGCTTTCCCCATGGAAAAAATAAAACACCTGTTTTGGTACTCAGACCATGAACAGCTACATGCAAAGTCAGGACTCTAACCACTAGACTATCTCATCCTTAAGACTTTAGCTATAGATTTTTATTTAGCTTCTATGAGATGTTTAAGCAATGCTGAACAGAGGGTCATAACATGCAAACCCAGTCAACTATGCTTAAACTTAACTTAGAACAGAAAAATAATAAATAAAAGCACTTTTGGTATATTTGGTAAAGCATATTTGGTAATGCACTACCTGTCATGCTATCAACTGTCTAAGTCTATATGGGGCATATCAGGATTGAAGTCACTATATAATAGCATACATTTGAGTTTCAGACTTCTAATCCTTCCCTACATGTTGTTATAGTAATAAAAACCCTGCTCCTTTATCAACTTTCTAAGTTTGTAAGGGCAATATTTATGATCTGTCCCTACTTATCCCCCCATCATTTTATGCTTTGGCCAGTTTTTTTGCTCTGAGAGGTTGGGACATGTTAAAGGTGCCATATGGCACTTTCACATTGCAGGGGGTATGTGACAGTACATCACCCTCCCCCCACATTGCTTCCTATCTAAATACCTGTTTTCAGTGTAGGTGGACATTGAAAGCACTTAGAAAGTGCCATATGGCACTTTGACAATGCAGGAGGCATGTGACAGTATCTGTCACATACCCCTTGCATTGCTTCTTATCTACATTTCCTGCTTTCAATGTCCACAGACAATGAACGCACTTAGAAAGTGCTGTATGGCACTTTAACAATGCAGGGGGCATTTTGGATGTGTTGGCACTACTAAAACACACTCCCTGCACTCAGTAGTGTTCGTGCCCACTTAGCTTTAGCAGTAGCACACCTTCATGAATATGTAAGGCACGCTGCTTTTAAGGCTATGTGGAAATGGACACAGTTCACTCCATGCAGGAATAGCACTATTCCTGAAGGGAGTTTATTGAATCCCAGCCATTGTCTTTTTAAGTGAAAGGCAAGTTAATTGCAACTGCATTCCAGGTTGGTCACATGGTTTTTCAAAGTTATATAAACTTCTATTAAAGCTAGTTCTTTTATCCCTGATGATGCCTTCTTTAGCAAGATGAAATGGCTAAGATGTTGTACTTTCTGAATAATATTTGCTCAGTTTATGGTCAAAGCAGTGTCATGAAGTTAATCAACTTTTTGCTCTGCTTGTATATCTTCAGCATTTAACACTACAGCTGCCAGTTCCAGGTTGAGGTCCCTGAAGGAGTTAAGGTGTGTTTTTTCCTTGTTTGTACTGCAATAACCCCTGGTTCTAAATAGATATGCAAGTGGATGTATTCAGTGTTTATCATAATTGTCATGCTTAAAGAATTGCACATTTAATGAAATGAGTTTCACAAAGCCGTCATTAATAAGATATGCTATCTAGAAAATTATAGCTATCAAAGCATTAATGAGGTATTTCTTACAATCAATCTACTTTTTAAAGCCACTTATATGTAATGTTATCTTCCAAATCAAAGTGTTATACAAACTGCATTCTGACGCCCTTTGTAAAAATAAGCATTATTTGGATTTGAACCCTGAACCACCTTTGCTCTTTTACTAAAGTCTCTGAACTTATGGTTTGTGCTACAGAGACAAGAAAACAAAAGTGGGCTGTTCTCCACTAATTACTGTCCAGTTAAGACTGTTTGCACTAAAAAAAGACCATCCAAATGACATGTTTCACTTATTTCCTTAAGTAGGTAAGACTGATTGCATGCTGCTCAGCAGTAAGCAAATGCAGAAGGCAAGAATCAGAAAAAACAGCATATGAAGTTGTGGTAAAAGTAAGTCGTATATTCTGAGTAATAATGTCAGCATTCCCTTCACACAGTATGGATTTGTACCCCAGAGCATCACTAGAGTCACTCCATTTACAGCTTGTGACACAGAGAGAGGTATATAGTATGTAGACATCATTCACTCATTACAAATACTGCTCAATGGTGACAAAAGTGCTTGTACTAATAGAGATTACCAAAATGAAATTGTTCACGTTTTCCTTTACCTGTTAGCCCTGTTTGTGCTCTGCTAAACAGCACAGAAATTACAAAGACAAATAAAAAACATGTCAACTTATATTCCATAACACCAAACATTAAGACAACCGTGAGATGAATTTCAATCCACCAGCAGTTATACCATTAAATGACTCATGCTGCATTTTCACATCTGCTGCGAACATTAACTAGCAGTATGTGGCTTCAAGCTGGATTGAAAACCTACATCTTTTCTTTTTCTTTAAACTCATTTAATTTACCCCATTTGCTACAATGATTCTTAAATGAGATGTGGAATGTTTTCTCTTACAGCTGTTGAGGGCTGTATCAATGCAAACTTGCATCACTCTAAAATGAGCTAATAATGGCACGCCAAATTAAATTTCTTACTTTTTACCTTGGGCAATGGGCTGTCTTACACTGCCATGAAAAGCTGCCAGTTCAAAATGCACTTTGACAGAACGCATGCAAATGAGCACAATAAAAGAAAAAAAATGTCAGTAGTAACAAATATTGGAATAATAAGGAAAATTAAGGATTGTGATGTTTTCTAAATCTGTGTGCATTACAACCTGATCATATGCTCAGGAAATATACATCAGCTGTTTCAAACAATACACTATTTGGATTTGAACCCTCAATTCAGTCAAATAACAACACACTTACCCTCAGATTTGCTATTCTTCCATGCAGGACTAGCTTAGTCCTGTATTGAATCGGCCGTTTAGGAGCAGAACATCAGCTCGCCATGCATATTAAAGAAGGTGCGCTGCCTGAGCTCCTAATCTTACACAGCATGTAAGAGTGCAGGAGGCGTGTCTGAGAGCAGAGATCTCAGAATATACATGCTCCTGCAATGAAGAACAGCAGAAAGCCCTAAAAGAATGAACGAGACTGCTCATAGGTGTACGCATACCCACAGCAACATCCCCACAAGTGTACAAGAGCAATAGTTAACACAAAAAATATAAAGATACTTTTTTTATGAAATAGATTAAATTTAACCATAGGTCCATGGGTTTTCCCATTGCTTAGCTACGGTTAATGCAGCTTAAATGGCAGACGAGGATAAAAAGCAAGATATATGCAAATGAAGCAGTATAGCAATAGTGGAGTGGGCAGAGCATTCACCTTACTAGCAGTCATTCTCTGTTCGAGTCCCACTTTAGCATATTCCATTTTCCATGTCAAATCACATTATGAGCAATATTTTTAGTTGCATAACTTACTAAATAACATATATTTGTGAACTGGAGTACTGCATTTAATGCAGATGTGAGGTGTCAGTTTCATAATGTTGCAAAGCCTACAGATAATTACATGTGCGCCATACAGGATATGTGCACAGGAATCAGAGATACAAATGGAAGGTAAAATGTGTAATGAATGATAACTCCATACAGCTTTCAAATCCCCCACCTTCTAAAGAACCATTAGACATTACTGTCTAAATTACTGCAGATGTGAGCAGGAGTAAGCACTAGTAAGCTAGTGTAAGCAGTATTAAGCAAGTAGTAAGCTGGAGTAAGCATATGTAAGCACCAGTAAGCGGGTTTAAGTCCGTTTGCGTGGGGGTAAGCAATGCGCATACAGGTTAAGCAATATGGAAGCTAACTCTCTGTAAGCATATTTAACCGAAGGTTGGCAGTGCTTATCCTCGCACAAACCCATGCAAACCCGCATATAAGTGCTTAAAAATGCCTTAATCACTCTGTATCTAACAGCCACTGTCCTGCCCAGCAACAAAATGAACAGCCTTGCAGGTCTTGAACCCAGGACCCCATACACTATAGTCACAGTCATTAAACACCAAGCCATCACAGCAGTACATAAGATTGAGTTATCACCAAACAAATCCTCACTATAGTAAAATCAAACTGAACATGTGAAAGGAATCAGTATACAGTCATATGTTCTATAACCTACTACATAACAAAAATATGTGAACTGGAGTACTGAAGTAAACCCAGATGTGAGGTGTAAGTGTAACAGAGTGGATACCAGACATGTATATATATATATATATATATATATATATATATATATATATATATATATATATATATATATATCAATGCCAAAACGCAACTATAATGGAAAGCAAATATTAAGCAATACTAAGCATTGCACAGGCCAGCTTAGTAGGTGTAAGCAATGTGTAGGCCAGATAACTCAATTTGCCCAATGGTATACCCACTTAAACAATACCAACCTTAGGTAAGCAGGTTTGTCCATAGCTTAGCCTTTTCAAAACCTTCCAATCACGGCAAAGCAGGAGAAATCGGCCCTATTTAAACCCAACAGGTGGGAATACATCTCATATCTGGTTGCAGCTTCCCCTTGCAGGCACCATGTCAGGACTGGGAGAGGGAGTGCACTTTTGGGCGCAGCTCTGGGAACTTCAGGAGTCCAGAGTCATGGCAGGACTCCTTGTCAAAGACCATGAGCAGAGACTGCTGCAGGGCCAGTACCAGGGTTCCCAATAAAAAGTGGAAGCCTGAGACTGTCTCGACCTTAACCTCACCAGTGCCACTGGCATACCACGAACTGGTGAGCAGGTCAGGCATTACTATGCTGACCTCAAGAAGTGGAAGGGGGATATCTTGGATCAGTGGATCCATGAAGCTAGGATGGCAGGGGAGGTCCC
Organism: Protopterus annectens; assembly: GCF_019279795.1. Lineage (NCBI taxonomy): Eukaryota > Metazoa > Chordata > Ceratodontiformes > Protopteridae > Protopterus > Protopterus annectens. The sequence continues at coordinate 1,394,777,524 of NC_056735.1, read as the reverse complement.
CAGTTGTGCGTAAGTATCACTACACTATCTGTTTAATAATTGCCAGCTCATGTATATTATGGATAGGTATGACTAAATATTCCTCTTATGTCCTTCACAGTGGCAAGTGAGCGGGCCACGAACTAGGAGGCCCATGGTTGTCACTTGGAGAGGTTGCGATGTGAGGCAGGTTAGTAATCCTCTTGCAAGTACTGTCATAGGAAATAAATCTAAAAGTATTAGTAAATTAATTGCCAGTATAAAACCTGCATTGTTTAAGGCAAGTACTGCATACACCAGAGAATATGGCAGGAAGAGTCTCATATAGGCTGTATGCAAATAAAAGCATAATAGCCTGACAAAAAAGGTCTAACTGCTAGACTGCATGTGTTTACTCTGGTATCGTATGGTAATGTAGGTTTGTAATCACTTAATAGTACTGCTGTATTAAGCACTGTTACCCACACTGTGCAGCATAAATAAAATATGTAGGAATGTCTGTATATGACTGGTATAATCCCCAGAGTTCATTTAGTACAACTGAGAGAGACATAGACAGAAAACAGTGAAAAGACAGACAACAAAATCTGAATAGCACACGCAACTGAGACATGAACGGCTGTATTTTTAGCACACACAGCCATGGTTCGAATCCTGGGAGTGGTAGTAGTCTACATACATAATCATACCCCCAACTGTACAGATATGTCCAGAATGTCCAGCACATTGGCCCATATCTGCTGCCTGTCACTCTGTTCCCCTGGGAAATCAGTGGGATGATCTCAGACGTATAGGCAGCAAACACGAAATTCAACTAATTATCACACATCTATAAGAACAAACCTGTCACTCTAGCAACTCCCCAAACTGTTATGAGAGTAATAAGCCAAGTATGTTCCATCTACACAACCATGTTGTCAAGTTGTGACCAGAGTGTGTACAGTAACAGAGTGAGATGTATGTGCATAATACTAATGTGGAATCTAGTACTTTTTGTGGCAACATTCAGGTAGTGCTAACAAACATTGCTCCCACAGGTCCATCGTATACGAAGACTATGCTCAGAAATAAAAGAATGATACCCTGTACTGGTACTGTTTACTTTGATATTGTATGGCATTGTGAGTGCTGCAGTTGCTCTGAATAATAAGGTATTACTCATCACTGTCACCCACACTGTGCTACATAATATAACAAGGTAAGGGATTACCTGTATAAGAGTGCTGTACATCACTAAATGTTGAAGAGTGCAAGAGTCTACATATGTCCCAGTTCACCTGCATGTGGTCAAGACATGGCCAGAGTCTGTGCAAAATGAGATGGACAGGTATGTGCATAACATCAACGTAGAATCTGGGAGTATGTGTAGAAACAGTTAGTGTTAACAAACAATTCCTCCACAGGTATACCAGGTAAGAGATGTATACTGCAGGTAAAACCAGTCCATGTATATAGTTGACAGACATATCACTGTCCAAACTAAGGCAATAGGGTAGTGTAGTAATACTTGTAAGGTACAGATAACAGCACTAACTAGGAAAGTAATGCGAACTACAGGAATATACTAGTTGTTAATTTACATCTTTCTACCCCCCCACCATATCTCCAACAATACACTAAATACCTACCTCAGCTGGTACGTGATGACTCCACTGTAATGTTGGGAGATATGTCCTATTGCTTGATAATTATTTAAATCATTTCTGTGCATGTGCTATGTTGAAATACTCCAATATTGGTGGCATGGTGCCATCAATGTACCTGCATGCTGTTGTTATTACCACTGTGGTCCCATATATGCATGTGTTCTGTTTGCTATGCAACTGTTTCATATCATGTGTCTGGGCTAATGGGAATATATATATATATATATATATGCATGCTGTTATACTTAATCCTGGAATATGTTGACTATTACTAACCCACATATGTTGATAAACCATAAACGCATAGCACATTTGTGAAGGCCGCTCCCAGCAGACCCACCTGTCCCACCTCAGCTGGCCATGGCACCGGGCACCAGCATGTCTGGGGCCCAACCCGGGACCTCCTCATCTGTTGGTCCTACACCACCTTTGGATGGAACCACCTCAGGGAATGGGGCTCACCCCCCCTGGGAGCAGGCATAGACAGGAACCTGTCACCCATCGCCAGGTCTGGGTTGTGGTGCGTAGCGATCTCCGCAGGGAGGTTGGAGATCTGCTACTCCAGCTCGAGGGCCACATGTCATGACTAGAGGGTCAGCCTGGCTCTCTGACTCAGCTCCCAGCACAGCCATCTTTGGGGCTGTGAAGGTGTAGTGATGACTGCCATGGGTGGAGACCTCAGTCCCACTGTTTCCACTAGGGGGATCATGGGCTTCAGATTTCCCAACACCCCTCCCCATCAAAGTGTTTACTCCCCACGTGTCATATACCGCCCCTGTATGCATCTTGTTTGTCTTGTCTGTTAACCTACCTAACCTACCTCCCCAAATATACCTACTATCCCTACCCAACATCCCACTCTCACCTAAAAAAAAAAAAGGCAATCTGTTCCCAAAAAAAATATCACTCCATACATAGCTGTCCTTTTCGCACACGTGTCCACTGGACACATGTAATCTGATCTAATTGTCATCACAACATATTATTGTTGTCCTCACCCCTCTCTCAGGGATTTGAGTGTCCAAATCTACCTCCAAATTCAGTGTATATGCACAGCTGTTGCTGTAGAAGAAATGGGAAGCTATGGACCTTCCCTACACCCTCCTGCACATCCCTAGCTATTTTCCTACTGTCTTTTCCTCTTTATGCCCCTTTTTCACCACTTTCCTATCAACCTTTTTTCTTTTCTTTTAAAGAAATTAGCGCAGGAGTAAGTGGGAGTAAGCGCTTTTAAGCAGCAGTAAGCGGGTGTAAGCCTGTTTGCACTGGGGTAAGCAATGCCTACACAGGTTAAGCAATTGAGAAGCCAAATCAGTATGAGAAACTGTAACCGTAAGTTAGCAGTGCTTACCTCCACACAAGCCCACGCAAACCCGCTTACAACTGCCTAAAACTGCATTAATCACTCTGCATCCGATGGCCCTTGTTCTGCCCAGCAACAAAATAAATAGCCTTTGCAAGGCTTGAACCCTGCACACCATAACCAAAGTGATTTACCACTGAGCCATGTCAGATATAAATAACTTGAATGTGTTCACAAACATATCCAGCCCAGTCATTCAACAGTACAGGAAATGTATTTAAACATGTAGATGTATGTGTTTGTGTGTGTGTGTGTGTGTGTGTGTGTGTGTGTGTGTGTGTGTGTGTGTGTGTGTGTGTGTGTGTGTGTGTGTGTGTGTGTATCAATATCTAAATAGATAAAACATATCTATATATGTAGATATATATATATATATATATATATATATATATATATATATATATGTATATATATATATATATATATATATATATATATATATATATATATATAAATAAATATATTCATACATACATATCAATACATCTATAGATATATATGTCTACATCTATATGCCTATAAATATACAGCAATATATATATATGTAAGCATAAATATATATCTATACAGATATATACAGACATACATCTATAGATATAAAAGGGAACATAACAAAAACATATATGTACACATGCACTGTTAATGGGGTTGAGGGGGCCCAAACAGCATACGTCTTGTACATATAGATATTCCCACCCCCCACAGCCAAACATGTCTGCCCTGCAATACAATACCAACTGTTGCAGATCCCATAACCAGGACCTGACACATAGGCACAAGATGTTAACAGTACTCCATCCCACCTGTATGATGTCAGGCTGATATCAGTAGCACATGCAGTACAGTCTGGCTACCATAGGGAATGTACAATGTGGAAGTAATCAACATTCCTAAGATACATATACACAGACACATATATGCATATATATATATATATATATATATATATATATATATATATATATATATATATATATATATATATATATATATATATATATATATATATATATATATATATATATATATATACATATATATATATATATATATGTGTGTAACTACATATACACACACACAGATATGTATAGGAAGATACATATGTAGAAGGTGCACACAATATGGAACAGCTGCTATGCCTACAGTTGTCACCTTACCAACTGGACACTGTATGAGCCACCCATACAAATGGCAATGGTATTCTGCAACATATAGCCACAGAGAGATCAAAGGATATAACACCACACACAGGTTTGCATACATGGCAAAGCTTTATTTATGTGCTATTACAGTCGTATATGCCGTGTCATATAGCTGTTTAGACTCTGACATACATATAAACAGAGTAATGCAACTTTGAAACAGTTATATTAATACAGTCATCTGGAAAGGTTTACATATGTTGCTGTCCAGGCTGAGGCCTTCAAGTAGTACAATAGTAAAGACAGACTGGGCCACAGGATACCAATCAACCAACAGTAAGTAATGCAGATGTATATTCCAGCAGCCTCTATCTACACTCTGTACATAATACCTAGGGGGTAAAGACCTCAGTTGACACAATGGGATGTATCTCTTACATAACAAGGCATAACTGATAACATCACAATCACACTGATAAACAGAACAGTCTGTATGGCAGGAAGCAGTAGGCCTGCATTTACCCAAGGTGAATTGTATGGTAATGTACATCCAGATACCTTAAGGCAGCTTACTGCTGATACCCCCACATGTTGTGACAGCTTTGGTTAGTTATGGTGCATCCCCCCCATAGACTGAATAATACAGGACCATACACCACTGTTACATAGATTGGCTTCTGGAGTGCATAAGGGCACACATGTATTGTGTAGATGAAGCCTACACAAATATGGACCCAACCCCACAATACGTGTGGGGGCCACAACAGCAGTGGACTGGTGGCAGGAATGGCAGCATGACATACTCACAGCCCACTACATAACAACCTTTGACAGCATGTCATATGTACAAAGCCTGGTATATAGGTGAAGGACAGAGGTTGGAACACAGGCCCATATGTGAAATACTGTTGTCATACACTAAGCAAGTTGCTGGTGTTACAGGATAGTCTGCAACATACCCTTAGTCAGGAATATGAAGTTAGAAACAGACATGGATGTGCCATGTACTGATAGCACTCAAAACACACACTGCCAGTGATATATCTGACTAAAGACCTGTGTGGTGGACAGACAAAACATAATAGGCACACCTCTGGCCATCAAGTGGATAGGCCCACAGTTGAGAGATACGCAGACAGACTGCATTCCAAGTTAAACTAGTATGTACACACAAACCTGGTAACATTGGTGCTATACAATGCATACAACAACACTACTCACACTCTGTCTGTAGTTCTGGAACGGCCTCCTACAAATATTTAGCTGGCCTGAGTGTGCAGGTTCTCCTGTAAGAGGTATTGCTACCTGCTGTCTGTAACACTGCTGCTCACACACAGGAAGGATGTCCACCATACAGGAAAGGTAAAGGGACCACGCCCACATGATGTAGAGATTTATAGTAGTTGGTTGCCATGACAGTGGTAGTTGGAAGTACTACACAGCATGCTGCATGCAGGTAGCACGTGGTGGACACTGATTGGTGCAGAGGCCATCACCAGATCATGTGCATCACCTACAAAAGCCATGCTGAAATTTATTTAAAGCAGCTCAATCCATTTACTGGAGAGAGACCGAGATAGAGAGAGAGAGAGAGTACGTGAAAGGCAAAAACAAACAAACAAAAAAAAACATCCAGCAAAATATCCAGAAGAGACATCATTACCACAAGTATGTGAAGTATATATGCATGTAAATGACTGTAGTACTTGGTCCATAATAATGGGATAGATGATGTGGAATGATTTATATGTGCCATCAGGTGTTGTTGCTGTAATGATGTTCAGCTGAACCACTGCTAAGGACAATAGAGTCTGTCCCTGTGGGTAGTGGGCCATACCCATCAGCTGTGAAGAGCAGCACTGACTGATAAGATGCAAGCCATCATAGTGTGTGTTGTGTAATGGGAAGCATGTACATTACTGTCGCCAATGGCTGGTGGTGGAAGTAATGCCATAATGATGGACACATGGGTTCCACAGCCCACCTCTTGCAAGATACTCAGGTTAACCTGTACTGTAGCATGCAGGGATGCCATAGGTGTGTAATAGGTATATCTGCAATCTAGCCCTACATATACCCCCCTAATGTTAGGTTGTGTCTATATGTGGTACCTGTCTGTGTTGTTGCAAGGCAGGACAGCGCAGCTGTGCAGGAAATTGTTGTGAGATTGTGGACCTGATGTTTGAATGTACCCCATATATAGGTATGCATATGTGTACATATACACACACACACATATATATATATATATATATATATATATATGTATATATATATATATATATATATATATATATAGATCTACATGTATGTCCACAAATATACAGATACCCATGTGTAGACATATATATAAATATATATATATATATATATATATATATATATATATATATATATATACATCATATATATCTTCACATGTATAGATATATATATGCACATGTCTACATATATACAAACCACACACAAACAGATATGTATGTAAATACATGTCCCCTATATTACCATCATAATGCTGCATGATATGTGTGAGGGAACAGCACACATAGCAATACACACAGATATCTACAGCTGTCAGTGTGTGCAACATGGACGGGTATGTCACATGTAAATACCTTGCTGGGACTACATTGCCCTTGTCTGTGAAGTATTGAATGGGAATATGGGGAAGTATGGCAGGTATGGTTGTGAAGGTGGTCAGGGTTGGTAGATATAGAGGACAGCCTACAGGGGTGTTATGTGACACATGTAGTGGGTAAACACTTTGGATGGTGTGTGTGTGGTCTGTGATGTGGAAGTCCCATGGGCCCCAAAATGGACACAATGGGAACAAGCCTCCCACCCATTGCTACTCACAACAGCAGTCCACATCCCGAAGGTGCCAGGAGGCTGAGCAGGAGGAGCATGTGGGCCCTGTGAATTTGTACTGGGTGCCTCAAGGTGATGTAGCACATCCCACATGTGTCTGTGGAGCCCGTTATGGAACAGACCTTGGACCTGACCTCGGGGGACAAGATCATGTCTGTGTGTGCCCCCAGGGGGGGACGACATCCCCTGAGTTGGTTCCACCTGAAGGCATTGCCGAACCTGGACATGAGGAGGCCCTAGGGTGGGTCACACATGTGATGTGGCCTGGTAACATGGGCATGACTTGCTCGCACTTGTGTCCATCTTTATGTCTTTCAGGCAAGATGTTACATGGAAGACTTCTGGCCTACTCAGCTGCAAGAACGACATTGTGGTAAACCACTTAGTACAGCACTACCCTGTCTTGTTTGGCCAGGCCACCCATGATCAGCAGGAGTGGACCGCCCTGTGGAATGACTTAGTCCACAGGGTCAATGATGTTGGATGGCACAACCGCAGTTATGAGCAGATCCGGCATTATTGTTCTGACCTGCTTCGCAATGCCTGTCGGCATGCTGCTGCAGTCTGTGGGGATCACCTTGCAATATGGGGAGACCATGCTATCCATCCCCCCCGACACGTGTGGAAGAGCTCCTAGCCAGACTCGTGGCACCTGCCCGTCCGCATAGCCACCAACTGCTGGACACCTTTGTGGAGGTGGGTGCTACCCACACACCAGCCGAGGAGCATGCATGTAAGGCCACAGGCCACATCAGTAGACCACTGTTGCATATACATCTGCATCTGTACAGACAGATCATGCATATTTGACATGTCAGAGATATAGTTTGCTGTTGCATAGTAGTGATAAACAGATGTGCATATGTGGTAGTATTGTGGGCATGTACTGTTGATGTATTATAATGCTGCACCCACCCTTTAGCAATGCCACAGATGTGGCCACTGATTTTGCATCACTCACCCTCTTATGTAGGTCCCTCTTGTATACCACCAAGGCAGCAGCCTGTAGCTGGTGAGTATTGTTTATGTAGATGTTTCCCAATACACCGGGCATGTAATGGCTATGGTATATTCCATGCACACATCTAACACACCTACCCAGAATGCATGCAGTACATGTGCAAGTATTGTTGCTGTTAAATGCATGGCATCACAGTGGTGAACATGATGGGGTATTGGAAGGGTATGTCAGTCACCTGCAAGATAACTAACATCCTGTCATTGTGGAATGTGTCCACAGGGAGTAACATGGGAGACATGGCCTCAGTAGGGACATGTTTGGAACAACACCCATATACAGTGCAACACCAGTGTATATACCTGTAGGACAATGGCAATTGTTGCAGAGTTACACTATGGCATAACGTGCTACTCTGGTCCAAATTATCAGCTGGGACTAGGCTGTAATATGTGGTGTTCAGTGTATGGGACTCTGTAAACTGACATACATGTGTAGGCCTTACTTGTCAAGCATCTGAAAAAAGGCTGAAGGTGGGGGGAGGTGTCAGCATGACACACCAGTGCACTGCAGCAGGGATCCTAAGGATGCTAAGAATGTCTGTATCTGCAAATAGTCAGGTTCAGGAACTGTTGCAGACAGAACCCTACTCCCACAGCAATAGTGACGGCAGTGTGTGAACACCAAGAGATGTGCACATGAGTAGACCTTGCAATCATGCAGATTAGGGGGACATGTGTAGGGCAGACTGAACATACACTGGCTAATGCAGATGGGCCATGTTTGTATACCCCTGCCAGGAGTAGTGTCTGCTGTAGTACATATAACAATAGTGCAACAAACCATCATGATAAGGGTGTGCACACATATGCCTACATGGAGTGTATGCATTGTGGCCAACATCCACACACCTAACACATTCCGTAGACACTGCATGTGAAAGTACAGGACATATGTCACATATCGGGCTCATGTACTGTTAACATATGCGGTGATGTGGTCCCATGGCAGATCAAGGAAGGGTGCGTCACATCAATAAGGGTGTGTACACCCCCCATAGCCACGATATGCTCTGGTAATTGTCAGTGTAATAGTATTGGATTTGTCATACATGGTCCGCTGATGTTGAGAGCTGTAAACCAGACATCAGGCATTCACAAGTAACATCTGTCCACATATCATCCCAGGTATGTGTTGCTGAAAAACATAGGAGCTGTGAGCATTAAAGCTGACATAACTGACACAGTACTTCACATTCAGCAATGGGTTGTACACCTATGGGGTGTGGTGCACAGTACATGGCAGAGTGCAGAACAGGTGCACAGCAATACTGTCTACATGGGTGCAGTGGTATCCAGGGGAAGGGGCATCACCTAGTGACACCAGCACATGCATCACACACATGTATACTGTTGCTAGCATGGATTGACTATAGCTGCACTGCATGTTGTTGCATACCAGAGCTTATGCATGTTGACAGATGGGTAATAGGAGGAATCTGTGTACTATCATTGTGCAACCTCACCTGTATGGGTGTGTGTGCATCCTGGTGGGTAGTTAGTTTGTCTGTAGGGTCACTCTGGTGAAGTGGAGGGAGGTTGTTACATGTAGGATGCATGCGTGCATGTGTGTGTGTGTGTGTGTGTGTGTGTGTGTGTGTGTGTGTGTTTGAGTGGGTAGCCATGTATGCACATGTGTGATTGTGAGTTTGTTCATACAGCAGTACCTCCCTTTGGAATCGTGCAGTACATGGACATGGACCGCCACATGACACACCAGGAATACTTGGCATGTATGTAATCACGGGACAGTCGATAGTATAATAAGGTCTGTAGCATGGAACAGGCACTGAGAGGGAAGGGAGACACTAGGTATACCCTTAATATCACATTCAGCAGAGAGGTGACTGACAACCCACGTATGCAGCACTATAGATTCATTGGGGAATTACTAGTCAACACCAGGGAGTGTATCCATATATTACAGTTGTCACATGATAGGCTGATTGAGCAGCATATCTGGCATGTATTGAGCAATACATACACATGACACTCCAGTGTGTGATATTATGGAGTGAACATAGTAGCCCCTACATATAGCGGCCATGCTCATGCTGTCTAGACATACACAGAGTGAACACTGAATGACAGCAGTGAGGCCATGTAAAACCACTCCATTCAGGTCAGGCAGGTAATGGAGTAACATGTCTTGTGTTGTGATCACTTCTCTAAGCATTTAGAGGACTGAAACTTTAATGAGTGGTATCAATGAATTTATGTTACCAAGTGTGATGCAGGATGGGGAATGCATGAGAATATATGTGGAACTGTCTGTAAAGTCACAGACAGGTAGGTATTAAGGTGATGTGCGTGTGTGTGTGTGTGTGTGTGTGTGTGTGTGTGTGTGTGTGTGTGTGTGTGTGTGTGTGTGTGTGTGTACTGTTATGCAATGCTGTACAGGTCTTAAAGTGCATTTATTGTTTTCCGCCACAGGTGATGAGGTGGGTCAGGGTCCATCCTGCATGCAATCTGATGTTGGTGTCCATACAGACACCGAAAATGATGATAGTACTGTTGAGGCATAGGTGGGGTTGTCAGGGGCCAAAACAACGCCATCATTTGACACCCACCTTTTAGCCACTCCTAACCCTGCACACAGTTTCAGTGCCTATACATACCCCATCACCAGTGGCAATAGTGGAGGGATAGCTGGTGTTTGGTGGCAGTGCACAGGAAAGTGTGGTAACCATGCCTACTGTGTCTGGTTGCAGCAGGCATAACCGGATGTCTGGCAGGGCACCACATAGGCAGATGTCCCAGGGTGCTCGTGGTAGGGTTGCTGGTCATCATGCCCCTGGCAGATGCGACACAGCTGGTACCAACAGGTGCATGTTTCAAGCTGTCATGGCGGCACAGGCATGTATGGAATGTTACACCAGACAGGGCCTAAGGCTGCAGAGGGCTGCTCCCACATCTGAAAGTGACAACTCCCGTGAACTGTCTTGTGCCATCTGTGCATTAACTGAGCTCATGGATAGATGGTCTGGTGAGATGATGGCCATCATTGACCATGGTCTGTCCATGCTTGAATGTGTGGTGGTTGTGCAGTGATGGCCGCTTGGACATAGGCCAACAATGCCAACAGTTGGCAGTCAACGTGGATGTACTAGGACACCAAGGGTCTCCCGTAGAGGCAGTACCAGCCCTGGCACTGTAGGGGGTGTGCTGTTTACACCACACCACAGCAGGCCATGATCATGTTGTCCTTGCCAGTACCAGGAGAGACCTGGTTCCAGCGGGCATTTGTCATCATCAGGTGAGAGTAGCACATTGAGGACTGTACCTGAAAGTGCTCATGGAACCCCTGGCAGGCACAGTCCATGTGTCCATGGCTGGAGGCAGTGAACTGCACACTCTGCCAGGTATAGTCTGCAGCTATCCATAAACACCTGTGTAGGGAAGCCACATGGCAGAAGTGTGTACATGCATACCACACAATATACAAAAATACCTAGGGCAACCCCATACCTACACACACCACATCACCACACCCAGTTCACCTCATTACACCCCTCACCCACACACATGGTGTCAAATGTATGGCCCACCCTTGGCCTCTAGCAAACCAACAACACACCCTGTGCATATGATCATACCTGTGCCACATCCCTGTCATCCATACCACCAATGAAGGGACAGGCTAATATGGTTCTGATGCACACAATGACTGTACTAAGGTGTGCCACAGTACTGCAGTGTAACATGTTGTAAGGAGTAAAGTGTAATGCATATATGTCAGGTAGTGTAGCCATCCAGCAATGATGCATTATAGCTGTTAGTAACACCGGTTGTTTGTGGTCTCTATAATGTTATCCATTTGTGTTGTAGGTGTACATGTGTCAGCGTGAGGATGGTATGCAGTCATATTCCACAACAGGGTATAGCATTGTGGTGACACCATGGCTGTGATATATCTGGGGTACAGTTGAACACATGTCACAGGTTTGTATAACAGTTATTGCCTGTGCCACATGGACAGGTGACCTGCTGGGACGTGTATACTCTGCAACCTGATGTAGACCCATCCACATACACACACACTCTTACTTGGCAACACTAGGACTAGACCCCTACCTAGGTATGTAGTGATACTGAAGTGTGTGGCTTTCATTGCATACACCACACAGCGTTTAGGGTGAGGTGTGTTCCTGGTTACATGTTACATGCAGAACATCCCCAGACAAGTACAGTATGCTAATGGGGGATGTAATGGGTGTATAGAAATGAAACATAGTATGGCATACCTTCATATGCACATTAACATACACATAACAGGCAGACACAAGTCCAAGAGACCTGGGCCTATCGCTGCTAACTAACAAACTTGACCAGGTGCCCAATGAGTTACAGGTAGGCTGCACATAGCATATGCATAACTGGCCTGTATTGTGGTATCAGTTACCTGTACGCTTGATGGTGACAGTGGTAACTATAACGTGGTACATGGGACATATACCATGTGTACCTTGGTGTAATGGCAGTGTACACAGCACCCACATCCCCCAGTGGATGTTGTACTCCCTGAAACCCAAGATGACATGCTGCCATACCAACCATCACACATTGGCCATGACTGCGATACAACCCATTGTATATCCCAACAGTGGTACTACAGGGATATGCATCTAATGCACATGCCACATGCCTAGTAGGGTGTTGAATTGTCATGCCTCACCTATGGGCAGCAACAACACCATCTGTACTACTGTGTGGCAATGAGTATTGTAATAGGAGTATGTAGCCTCAGAATGCTGTACCCTACAGATATATGGACATGCACACATACACACACTTGCCAGAACACAATGGGTTACCCATGCTTATCAACCCATTTGTACAACACTGTTGTGCTGGTACTGCAAGGCTCATGTAGCCGGTATGGAGAGGAGCTTAACAGGGTACATGCAATGTCCCATACAACAGCAGCCACAATTGATTATGGCAATGGATGTTGTGGTGGTTTTGAAGGACCTCATGGAATTCCCAAGTACAGGTGCGCTAACACACAGACATATTTTACATATACTATTAGTTATGATGAATGTAATTATTTGGATGTATTGTTAAAGAAGGGGGATAATCACTTTATTTCTAAGGTATATAGAAAACCGACATTTTCCAATTCCTACCTTCATTTTTCCAGTGGTCATCCATTTGGACAAAAGAAAAATATTTTAAAAGGTCAATTAATTAGATCTAGCAGGATGACCTCTGATGATGCCGACTTTTTGATGGACAGTAAGTTCATTATTGATATGTTTAAAGAAAGGGGATACCCTTTCTTTTTATGTGATGAAGTGTACGAAATAGTGTTAGAAGGTAGGAAGGATAGATTTTCACCCATTTTAGGGTGTTATGAATTTAATGACAGTATTTCACCTATGTCAACAGGTGTATCTAATGATATAACTTCATCTAATACTGTTAATAATTATTCTTCAGCATACATTATGGACTATACTGGGGATTCTTTTATTCTTAAAAGGGTCTTAAATAAGGAATGGGAAAGATTCCAGGAAATTACAGATCTGGATTTTTTGAAGAATGAACCTATGAAATTTGTATATAGAAGAGACACCAATTTAAAAAATATTTTTGAATATGGTGGATCAGACACTGTGAATTTTCAAAACCACAAAAAGGGAACCTTCAAGTGTGGATCTTGTTCACAGTGCCAATACATTCGAACTGGTTCACTATTAATTATACCAGATCGTAACAAAACTATCACCAGTAATGCTTTTGCCAATTGTAATACACAAGGAGTTGTGTACATTGCCACATGCCACTCCTGTTCTTCCTTCTATGTTGGAAAAACAGAAAGGACATTAAAATCCAGAATCTATGAACACAATTATGAAATTAGAAAAGGGAATATTAATAATGCTTTATTTCGACATTCACAAAAATGTATTAATTCCACTTTTCATTTCTTTGTACTTGAAATTGTGCCAAAAGAAATCAGGGGTGGCATGTGGGAAACCAAATTGGAGTACAGGGAACTATACTGGCAGATAGTATTGGATGCCACTAGGGAGCCTGGTTTAAATGACATGCTCTCTATAGTGCCTGTATTAAAATTGTGAGCAGCAAAACTGTAATTTCTTTTTTGGTCACTAGATGGAGACAAAGATTACATAAACATCCCTGGTAAATTAAAAGTATTATAAGAATACAAATACAACATTTTATATGTATTTTGGTACTATTTTTTGTATTTATTTTAACATGAAGTTCTACTATTAATAGTATATGGACTATATATAATGTTTTTATTTTAAACATTTTAAGTATGAAGGTTTTAAATATTAAAAAATAAATGGTTATGTGTTTTTAACTTCACATTCAAACTCAATGTTTCAAACATTTAATTCAATTTAATTAATTAATTTAAATTATTCAATCATTCAATATTTATTCTGGTGTATAAAAGCAGTACTGATTATATTTGAATGTATTTTCTGACGAAGAAGCTCGAAAACGTATGTCCTTTTGGGAAAGCGTTATTAAATCTCTTGGTACAAAATAAGTGATTCCGGTGTTGTAATTCTGCATTTACCAGTGGATTATTACTTGATATTCTTGTTTGCTGCACTCATACCCTCATTTGGGTCTCTCAGAGTGAAAATATTCTGTGGTTTTTGTAACGTGTATTTCACTCATTCCATCAGTAACACACAGACACTGTTATACTCAGTCATGCACACATACACATGTGTCAGTACTGGGGTGCATTGCTGCAGGTGGTCATAGCTGTGTACCTAGTTAGTTTCCAAGGAGAGATGGGTTGTGTAAGGGTTGTGTGTACAGTGGTATCCTGCCAGCTGCCATGTGGCAGCAGGCAATCTATCAACAGACACTACTGTGGTGCCCCTCAGGGTGAAAGTGACATGCATCAGCCAATCCTCTGGGTGCCTCATGCACATGGCCACTGAGATGATCAAGTTGACATGTATTCAACGTGTATTACAACACATGGTTAGTGTCTGTGATGGAGACCTGTACCCAAGCATGTTCTGTTGACTGTGGTAGTGTAGTGGAGGTACCAGTGGCATGTGGTGCGTACAGGGTGTTATCTCCTATATGTGCCAGTTCTTACACAGCTGGGCAGACACGTCAGTGTCAATCAAGCTTAGGTTGCCTGTACATATCCCAGCTGGGTACTTGCCATCTGCACATCTGTACAGGGACTGACAGTCATCAGCTTGGCAAGCAGCTATGCAGTAGGATGAATGTGTTGACAGATAGATGTTTGACAACAATATGTATGCCATAACTACATGTCAGAAGCCCTCACTAACATGTGCTGTACAGACAGTAGAGTACAGTTACATTCCACATGTCGGATCATTACCAGTAGGGGTTATATACTGTGACACTGCTCACACACCAGAGATACAACAGGGAGGTGTCAGAGTCCAGTTATGCCTGCAGGTGTGCCTGTTGTCAGTACTACATTTAGCACTCTACTCTTGCCTGGTAAGCACTGCCAACAGTAGTACTGCCATGATACAATACATACCAGTGTGACAGCATGCACACTGGGCTACTACCAATGTATGTAACACATTCACATGGATAACAGTGCTGTACAGGCCTCATATATGTCTGTCTCCCACACATGACACTCACACTCCTTGCTACTGTAATGACAGCACATAAGCACGTGTAATGTACATGGCATCACATACAATTATTACAGATGTCATTACCCTGCTATATTATCAGACTGGCTGGTGTGAAGTGGTTACTAGGGCTAAGCCATGCTTAGCAGGAATCAACATTGCTGCAACATAACAGCTAACCTGATGTGCGCACTGGTAAGCGAAGCCTACACTGTGTAAGAGCCCATACATTTACCCATAGCTTAGCACTGCTTAGCTTCACCCAAACCCATGCAAACGCACTTAAAGCTGCCCAAAACTGCCTGAACAACTTCATATCTGACAGCCCTTGTTCTGCCCAGCAACAAAATGAACAGCCCTTGCAGGTCTTGAACCCAGGACCCTGTACACTAGAGTCACAACACTTAACCACTAAGCCATGACCATTGTGAAAACAGCAGGTGTTTTACCAATATATCTGTCAATACAGTATGGAAAATTGCCTTTACTTCTTAAATTGTGTAGTACTTGTTATTGATATGACCGTTGCATCACATATGTTGTTTTATCATAATGTACACATAGCAGATACATACGGTGAGATACATCCAGGAGGGTATACACAACTGTGAGGTTTACACATGACAGGAATATGGATATATACATACAATAGGTTGATATATGTCTACATGTACATACACATGCATATTCATACATATGTCTGTATACACATCTGTATAGTGCAACATATATATGGCCATGTGTACATATCTACATATCTTCGTATGTACATATGTATATATAATATATATATATATATATATATATATATATATATATATATATATATATATATATATATATATATATATATATATATATGTGTGTGTGTGTGTGTGTGTGTGTATATAATATGCATATATATATATATATATATATATATATATATATATATATATATATATATGTAGCTATATATGTATGCACATCCTATGTGTACAGATATGCCTATTTATGTAGATATATATGCAGATATCTATAACTATATGTGCATACATATCTATTCTGATATACCTATTACTGTCAATATATATGTAGATATCCATAAGTATATGGGCATATGTATCTCTATCTGTATATGTGTAGACATGATTGCTGTGTATATGTATACATCTGAGTGTTTATATATATATATATATATATATATATATATATATATATATATATGTATATATATATATATATATATATATATATATATATATATATATGTACATATACATATACATGTATGTATGTCAATATGTATATGTGTATATATCGATACAGATATATGGATAATTATATATACATATATGTTAACCATATGTCCTTAACATGGAGTGGAGCCCTACATCAGCCCCAATATTCCCAACCTCTTAGTGCAAGGGGATGTCAGGTATGTATTGCAGGTATATATGTAGACTATTGCTACTGTGATAGGAGTTGTCATCACAGACTTGTGTGGGAGGTCACATCTGCTTTTAACATGTGTGCCATTGGCTACTGACAGACATCCTAAGGACATCATAGTACAGTACCACTGCTAGCATAGTAATGATCCTGTGGACTACAGCAGAGATACGGCCAATTAATGTGGACAGTCTGACACACTCTGGGCAGTCCAGAGGTATACACAGAACCCCTTAGTTCAAGACAAGTGGACCAAGCCTGACAATGTGGATGTTAACAGTCATGTAGATGGGTATATCATGTAAATACCAGTATACATTTGCCCCCATAGGTTATACATTCACACACCCCTGTCTGTCCTGGCACATAAAAACCACTGGTACAGAGGTGCCATGGCCACATACTACCCACTAGTTAGTGACATACAGCTGTACAGCATCCCACTGCTTTGTCTGACATACATGACTATTATGGTGGCCTGGCAGCAGTACTTCTGGCAAGTATTTGGACATAACATCACACTAGACAAGTACACTAAGCTGCTAGGCATGTAACAAAGCACTGTGCAGGCTACAGGCAGACTGCCACAGCACTGGCCTACATTTCTTATGGGGGTATACACATGGGCCTGCATATATAGCAAGCTCTACAGGCACGTCACAGCACAGAGTAACAGAAACATATGTGAAAGTGCATAACCACAGCCAATGTGAACACAGCTACAACCACAAATGGTAAGCTAGCGTAATATTACAGTATATGGATTATCTGATCAACACTATCCTTATATGTGCCACTTACACACTATCCCTTCATATACTGGGCCACGATACAGTGTGGTCCAATGACTGTCTGTGGTATGGGACATGTGTGTTTTTAGTTCTACAAACATGTAAGACAGTAAGGTAACATACAGTGGAGCAGCATGTAACATCAGATAGAACAGGACCAAGAACAATGACATCTACCACAGTCTGTACACAGGCCAAGGTACATATTCACAATACACAGACTTTTGACAATCACCATAAGTACACAGACCTCAATACTGCACACACAACCACAGAATGCCCAGGTTATGTCTTCAAATATAACCCCTACTATACATAACATGTGTAGCAGTCTGACATCTCCCTTGCTTGTTATCAGAAATGATGTCAATAAATTATGGTGTACAGAACATATGCACCTCTTACTGCATGACATATATATAAAGGTTGACAGAGTTGTGGCTGGAGGCACAAACACAGGGCCAATATTGACATGTTGCCGTGATAACCTCATACATTTACTGTTGCAACAGGGTTTGTTGTAACATATGTCCTATGAGGGATATGAAGTCAGTAACTCTCACGGCTGTCACTATGTACTGACTGCAATCCTAACACTATGCATCTTCAGTTCAAAGATAGGTGCTCTGTGAGTAACACAAGCAACAAAATGCACCACACACTGCCCATTCTTTAGATGACCCTACAGATGGTGGTTTCCTCAGAAACATAGCACTGTCATGACAAGTATTAAAACATGCAGACCACCCATATCCACACACACCCTGTTAAACCAACATTACTCCAAATGCAGAATAGCAACACTTACATTCTGTAGTCATGTCAGGCACTTCCCTCTGCTGTGTGTTGGCCTGTTTCCACAGTGTATGTTGTTAGAGGTAAATCCCCACTCCACCTGTGATGCTGTTTTCCAAACACCAGATCTAGGTCCTGCTCACAGTGACTGAAAAGGCCCAACACCAACATGATGTTCCTAGATATTGGAGTGTGTTTCCATGCAATTGGCTATGGGAATGTTACCACAGCTGTTCCACATGCAATCAGCTAGAAGAGGGCTACAATTCATGCAGAGGCCATTAGCTGATCATGAGCATCACTTACAAAACACATGCTGCTGCCTAAGCAAAGCAGGTGTAGTTCTCCACATCCACCAGAGAGGGAGTGAGAGAGGCAGACAGAGGAAAAGATAAGTCAGGGGTGGGGTGGGAGAGTAAAACCTAAACATGTTTGTGTCACAAACCTACCAGCACAGGGTATCAAACCCCTGACTGACTATGTATTGCTATCACAAGTCTATGCAGTTATTTGATGCACCACATAGCTTACACATTGAGAAGCTCTCCAAACATATACGTGATGGTGAGTGATATCTGCAACAGTGATATGGTAGTGATATGGTATGTGTAGTACATGTACCTGTCTGCATGAACAGGTGTCACAATCAACACAGCCACACTCTCTTAGGGACTCACACACATTGACACACTTGTCAGGGTGAGGAATACACTTCCTCACTAGTTAGTTTGCCACAATACAGTATTGTGCAGGTATCACATGCACCACAGGGGTTATCCGGAAGTTATATGGGCACAGGGTGTGTGGAGGTGTCTGACATCAGACAGCATGCTTCAGTATGCCAATGGGGTTTGTAGTGAGTATGAATGTGGTCAAAAGCATCATACACCACACACACAGACACAGGGTGCCAGTACTGACATGCATATGTGCATTGCTTCATGGGTGCATAGTGGTTGTGTCAGAAGGCTATACAAGGCTAGGCGAAGGGTATACCTTGGCATCAGGCCACATGACAATGGTCTGTAGTGTGGCTCAGGGGTGTAGTGTCTGGATTGTCCCACACAGGTGGGTATTGTATTCACCATCTAATCACCTGGATAACTATTGTGTGTGGCCATTGCTGTTCAATGCTTGCCATGTATGTGTTCTTTAGTCCATGACATGGATACTGTCTGGGATGTGCACACATCGCACATGCATGTACAGTGACATGTGGAACTGTACCTGGGGTGTCTGGCCCATGTTGTGTACACCAATTGCTATAATCAGATGTGCCTGTCCTGGCCTCATGTGCTGGGAACAGGTAATGGACAGCAGGTTGACCCTGCACCTACATTGATAGCATTATACAGGTGTTCCCTGGTGTCAGTGGCATCTGTCCATACAGGGCATGTGTGTAAGGCATGGTATGTCTTTTGTGGGTCACATTTGATGGCACCACAGGTGTTGCAGGCATCCAGTGGGGAGCATAGTGAAGACACACTGTCTGCATGTACATGCATATTTTACTTATGGAGAGGGTGCCATACCCTCTGTCATCCACTGCAACCACACCATGGTTATTATCTGTGGGCAATATGCAGGGTACTACCAACATAGCAGTTGTTGCCTAGGCAAGTGTGTGTGTGAATGAGACATGGGTTGAGAGTGTTCTCTGTGTAATATAAGGGTTGCTAACTTTGTTCACCAGGCCTTGTCACATGTAGGGGTATGGATTGCCACCCCAGCCTCTAGACTATTTCACATCTGTTATCCTTGTAAGGTGAACATTGTGATATATAATAGGGCTACCATATAAGAAATTTGCAAAACCCACTCCACAATGAGTCCAGTTGTTACACACTCACAGACACCTCCCCACAGGATACAAATGACAAACACAGACACACACACACACACACACACACACACACACACACACACACACACACACACACACACACACACACACACACACACACACACACACCTGCCGTGTCTGGGATTAGAACTCCTACCTAACTAGTTTATTATCCTACAGCATTATGCAGTTATAGAATGCACCATGGAGATTGCTGGAGTACTCCTTCCCCAAAGGTGTAGTTCACAGTGAATCACATCAGCAGGCCTGCCAAAGTAGGGCATTTGAATGGCAGTGAGTGTGACTAGCCTAAAAAGCATAGCTCCCTACACAGACATAGAAACACACACACAGACATCCACACTTGTTATGTGTGGGAATAGAACCCCTACCAAAGTACTATATCATACTACAGCATTATGCTGTTATAGGACACACCAATTACTGGGCTACACTTTTCCCAAAGGTGTATTTCACAGTGAATGACATCAGCAGCCTTGCCAAAGTGGGGCATTTGAATTGTAGTGTGTGTGACTGGCCTAAAAAGCATTGCTCCCTACACAGACAGAGACACACAAACACAATTCCCATGTCTGGGATTCCTACCTAACTCGTTTATCACACTACAACATTACCCAGTTGCAGGATGCTCCATGGAGATTACTGGGCTACACCTTTCCTAAAGGTGTATTTCACAGTGAATGACATCACCAGCTTTGCCAAAGTAGGGTATTTGATCTATAGTGAGTGTGACTAGCCTAAAATGCATTGCACCCTCCACAAACAAAGGAACACACACACACAAACACACACAGTTGCCATGTTTGGGATTAGAACTCCTACCTAACTAATTATTAACACTACATTATTACGCAGTTATAGGCCATGGCATGGAGATCACTGGGCTACACTTTTCCCACAGGTGAATTCCACAGTGGATGACATCAGCAGCCTTGCCAAAGTAGGGCATTTGAATTGTAGTGAGTGTGACTAGCCTAAAAAGCATTGCTGCCTACACAGACAGAAACACACACACTTCCTATGTCTAGGATTAGAGCTCCTACATAACTAGTTTAGCATACTACTGTATTACACAGTTATAGCACAAGCCACAGAGATTAATGGGCTACACCTTTCCCAAAGGCATATTTCACAGTGCATGACATCAACAGCCTTGCCAAAGTAGGGCATTTGAATTGTAGTGAGTGTGACTAGCCTAAAAAGTATTGCTCCCTACACAGAGACACACACACACTGTTGCTATGTTTGGGATTAGAACTCCTACCTAATTTAGCATATTACAGCATTACAAAGTTATAGGATGTGCCATGGAAATTACTGGGCTACACCTTTCCCAAAGGCGTATTTCACAGTGAATGACATTAGCAGCCTTGCCAAAGTAGGGCATTTGAATTGTAGTGAGTGTGACTAGCCTAGAAAGCATTGCTCCCTACACAGAAAGAGACACAAACACAGTTGGCATGTCTGGGATTAGAACTCCTACTTAACTAGTTTAGCACACTACAGCATTACAAAGGTATAGGACATGTCACAATGATTACTGGGCTATACCTTTCCTAAAGGTGTAGTTCACAGTGAATGACATCAGCAGCCTTGCAAAGCAGGGCATTTGAATTGTAGTGAGTGTGACTAGCCTAAAAAGCATTGCTCCCTACACAGAGATACACACGCACACACGCACACACGCACACACACACACACACACACACACACACACACACACACACAAACACACACACTTCTCATGTCTGGGATTAGAACTCCTACCTAATTAGTTTATCACTCTACAGCATTACACAGTTTTAGGATGTGCCACAGAGATTACTGGTTCACTCCATTCCCAATTCTCAAAGTTGTATTTCAAAGTGGATGACATCAGCAGGCTTGTCTTAGTAGGGCTATGTATGTGTGCATGGGCTATAACCCATTCATCTAGATGTTGACACACTACATGCAGGCACATGCAGGGTTATATTCCTCTGGTACGAGTATACAGATGCTAGATGACTACTGCTTTGTACAGTCATGTTGCATAGCTAGCACTTGCACCACATAGTCTGTAATGCTGATGGATGCCAGTGGCTAATTTCTACAGTGAGTGGCATTTACACATAATTTGGTTGTAACCATTTGGCTGTGTTCTGGGTAGGACAGGCCTCATGATGGATGTCTCTGTCACAGTCACTCTCTTCCACACATCTATATATGTCTACTTTTGGCATATTATAGTGTGTTGTCCTTGGAAATATGCTGGTATTCCTATCCAATGTGTGTGCAAAGCATGACTGGTGCATACTGAGGAGTGTATGCACTAACATCTGCATCTGTCAGATATGAATGGTCCACTGTTGTTTGCAGACATGGGCTTCATTTGTTTAAGTGTGTGAGCATGCCCAGTATGACCTTCTGTATTGAATGTGTGGATCCATTCCAGGTAGTTTGTACTCCAGTGCAGACCTTTGTGTTGTACACCTACAGGTAGCAAACTGTTTCTGCAGGGTATCCGTAGATCATTTGGCAATATATGGTCAAACTGTGCAAGGGATAGTGAGCGTGTACTGCAGGTGATTGTGCCTGTGCTGATTCTGCTACATGGTACTGGTGTTAGCAGAGATATTCAGACATGTGTTCTGTTATACACTGTGATGTTTTATGTCCTCAAGTACTGTCAGGTGGACATTCTTGCTCACAGTGATGTCCTGGAGAACAAGGGTGAATGCAGCTGTGTCCAGTATTGTGGGCAAATGCCTACATATTCATGGAAAGTTATGCCATTCTGGAGGGGGGAGCTGCAGACACTTGCTGCTGGGTCTGTGTATCTGATTCGGCACCTTGGTACAGTGCTGGCAGAGCATCCCATACTTGTACATCCATCGACATGACAATATGGTATTATCTTACTATGGCAATACCTCACAGCTGTACAGATTCACACAGGTTACCCAGAGGCAGGGTTCATAAGTCAGGACATTACCCCTATTGTGGTGTACAGGCAGGTTTGTAGCCACCCATTTATGTTTTTGCAGACAGGGATAGTGTGTGCACACAGCTGTGTGTCGGACCTTGCACATTCCATGCTGCCCATGCTCCCACCCCCCGTCTATTATTCTAGCTTCTTCCATACATTATGCATACATTCTCTGATACTTTCCCTAAGGTTATTACCTCATCACAGCTGTGTTTTGGTGTTGGTCCACAGTTCATGCAGTGGGACATGGTGGACATGTTACTGTGATTTATCCACATGGCCTTGCATATGGCTTATGTGGAGTGTGTTATGTTGTTATTTGGGTGTCCATGACATAACATCCATTGACAGTACGTGTGAGACACAAGCCTTTGGCAGAGGCCTATAGGCCATTTGGTGGTGATGCGGGCCAGCTGTGGCAGGTCGTTGCATTCTGTCAGTCTTACAGTCCCAGACCACTGTACAGTTTATTTCCCTGGGGTGACAGGGTAAGTGTGATAGGTGCTCATGCCAATACTTTCTATCAGTATTGATCAGGTGGTGTAGATGCTGGCAGGGTGCTACCTACAGCTAGGGACACACCTGCATGAAACACCTGCACTGCATGCTGCATTCTTTTGCTATTGCCATATACAGGAGGGGGTCATATTGTACCCATTCCCAACAGCAGGGATACTACCAGAGAGGTACCTGTGGGTGGTGTTTGGGTGAGCTGGGTGCATATGTGCTATGGGCACTATTTGCATCTGATGCACGGATATGCATGGGGCATTCCACTTATGCTGGCATGTGCAGGTACATCAGCTGTTTCTGAGTACATCAGCCCTTTCACCTTTGTGATCTGCAAGTGTTCGGGCAGACAACACTGGCATTACCTTCTACAGGCCCAGATAATGTGATGCCTACCTATATGTACAATTCCAGGGGTGTGTCCATTTCATAGTTACACATTATATACTGTATGTCTGGGATAATTTCCCCTGTGTACTGCTTGTATATCTTGCCCAACAGCCATGCCATGTCAATCTTTCAGATTGTGACACATATTACCACTATACATTTGCAATCGGCTACTGCTAGCATGTGTTATACTGGTGGGTATTGTCTTTGGCACTGCAGTTGTGAGGACTTGTCCCTGTCATCAGCAGTAGTGGACAATGGCCACCAGGTCATACCTCAACATGCACACATACTGACCACTCTCACACAATATGAAACACACACCAACCTAACACACATATACCTGCATATTGTACAAATGCTACAATCTATCCTGCTACCTTGGCCACCTCTGGGCATCTATGCTCCACTGGTATTATTACCTACACATACATGTTACTACATTTCTACATAGGATTGGGGGGCACACCTGACTGTTACTACATGTCTACATAGGATATGTGGGCACACCTGACTGTTTTTACATTGCTACACAGGATTGGGGGCACACCTGACTATTACTACATTTCTACATAGGATTGGGGGGGCACACCTGACTGTTACTCCATGTCTACATAGGATTAGGGGGCACACCTGACTGTTACTACATGTCTACATAGGATTGGGGGGGCACACCTGACTGTTACTACATGTCTACATAGGATATGGGGGACACACTTGACTGTTTCTACATTGCTACTCAGGATTGTGGGGGCATACCTGAATGTTACTACATGTCTACATAGGATATGGGGGCACAACTGACTGTTTCTACATTGCTATACAGAATTGGGGGGCACACCTGACTGTTACTACATTTCTACGTAGGATTTGGGGGGCAGACCTGACTGTTACTACATGTCTACATAGGATGTGGGGGGCAAACCTGACTGTTTCTACATTGCTACACAGGATTGGGGGGGCACACCTGACACTTGTGCACATTTGCTATGACTGTACTGGTATGTCAGGTACTCCATTTGATTCTGTTTTCTAACCTACAATGCTGACTGGAGGCATATCAGTGTACTACAGGTCTTACATTTGATTGACCTACATATTAGTTTCTGACTTCCTACCCTTCAGAACTAACATTCCACTGCCTGATCTGATGTAGTCTGTCTGCGTAGGCCTTGGGGGAGAGGTTACCCATAGGCATCATTCAGAGGCCTTAGCACAGCCTTTGTTCATGTTTGTCTACACCTGTCCTGGTGGCTGTGACTGTTGTTGGGTATGTGAACCTCACTAGCATGTGTGTGTCATATGGACACACGTGGTGCAGCACATTTCCTGCAGTGGGTTTTGTCACCATGTGTAGTACTGGCTATTATGGTGACACCAGTATTTGTTACAGATCTCATGCTGCCACTATAGGTGTCTACTACCTACTGGCATCCCATTCAGCCACCTGATTCCCTTGCATGCTCACATCCATACCACAGATACAGGTAAAAACACATACTACTACATTTGGCAGTTGGTAAGTTGAGTGACTTACATTGTGGGTGTGCCAGTATTGATGGTGGTGGTGGAGGGCTGCCTATGTCGGTTGCACATAGTACACTCCCTACACATGGTTGAGCACAGGTAGTGTCATGTTTGGCATCTCTTTTACTGTATGCGCGAGTCAGAGAGAGGTGTTATTCCCTGGGTCCCTCCTGTGTCAGTGTATGTGCTATGTGTTGCCTCTCTGCCAAGGCCAGGGTATACTGGGCACACCTCTTTCTGTTTACTGGGGCAGGCTCAAGTTGTTCCTCCTCCAAGTCACTCTGTGCCTGTGCAGGTCTTGGCAATCATGGGGGCTGTGTGGGCCTGCCCTTTGCTGTTCCTGCTGCAGCTGTTTCCACAGTATCATATTGTGTAGCATGGTACATACAATGACAATTTGAGTACATGTAGCTGTTGAGTACTGCAAGGCTCCACTGGATGTGTCCAGGCACTGGAACCATGACTTGAGCATCCCAAACACATGCTTTATTATGAGTCTGGTCTGTGCATGTGCCTCATTACGGAGTTCTTGTTTGGGTGTGTGTGCATTTCTGATGGGTGTCATCAGCTATGGCTCCAGTGCATAACCAGCATCCCCCACTAGCTGACCAGAAAGGGTGTCCGCATTGGCAAATCTCTGGTACAGCTGTGTCAGATGCCAGATGTGGGAATCGTGATTGCTTGCAGGGCAGCCAGCACACACATTCATTATTATGCCCTGGGCATCACACACGACCTGGCATTTGATGGAGGGGAAGCCCTTGTGGTTGATGTAGACCCCACCCTGCTCACCAGGTGGTGCTTTGATGCATATGTGCGTGCAGTCTATAGCACCCACTACCTCAGGGTATTCAGCTATTTGGTGGAAGAGATGCATATTGCTGGCCAACGCTTCACTGGTGTTGGGTAAATATACATCCTCACTGGCATGTGCTGACATGGCATCCAGAAACTGGTGGAGTACCCTGGATGCTGATGCCTGTGAGATCCCCATGATATCCCCTATAGGCCTTTGGAAGGTACCTGTAGCTAGTATTCTTAGCCCTACACATACCTTGGTATCCACTGGGATGGGTTCCCCTCTGTAAGTTCTGTGTGTGAGGCATGGCCAGCACAGCTCAACAATTTGCTGTAGGAGGTTCCTGTCTACCTTATAGTGCTCCACTATCTCCAGCTCATGTAGCCCCTGGTAGGTTAGCCTGGGTCTGTACACTCTTCTCCGTCTCCTCACTGTGGGTTGGTTAACAGCATTCACATCCTCACCACCCTCAGCCTCTTCCACATGTTGTTGTATGATAGCTATTGCAGCCCCTATCATTTTGTTGTTTTTGTTTGTTAAAAGTTCCTCACTTATATACACTGGTGGTGTACAGTATGTGGGAAAAAACAGAGGGATAGGTGTTTGCATAGTTTATAGTAGTGTTCTGGGCTGGGCTGGTCTGCTGCCTGTGTAATTGGCTGATTCTGATACATTTCACCTGCCAGCTATGCTGGTTCTTCTAGATTACCTTCCTACTGCTGTTTTCCCTTTCCATTGCCTTCCTGTTTAAGTCTGGGGGCACGCCATGCAAACACAGTGCTGAAATGTGCACAGAGCTGCTATTTCCTGGTTTAGTTTTTTTTTAATGTTTAAAACCCGGTGTGCTGCACACACACCTGCTTAGACAATGTAAAGAGTGCTAGGCAGCCTCAGACACACCTCTTTGCTTAGCTCTGCTAAGCTATGGGCAAACCCAAGCCACAGGATTCTAATCCACTTATAGTATGTCTGACACCCCCCCCCCCATGATGTCAGCTAACTCCTAGGCTTGCGCCAAGCTGTTCCTGCTCTTACACTGTTGAGTGCTGACTTGCATGCAGGGGAAATCTGGGATTCAGTATCATTCCCCTCATTTGCATAGGATTGCCTGCTGATGCATAGTTACAGATCCCACACTGAGCCTCACCCCTTAGCAACCACTATTCACTGGCCATGTTGTCTTCTGCCTGCCATTGAGTATAATGGCAAAATAGTAATTTTGGTTAGAATGCTTATTTTAGGGTTTTTTTCTTATTTTTCGCCCGATTCCATTTGCACGCTGCTGCCCTACGCTTAAATAGCCAAAAATAAAAGTTGATTTTTTTATTTTTCAATGGCCTTATATTTGGCTTTCTACATTGCTTTCTACATAATATCCACCCTTTATTTGGAGCTGTCATGGCTCCGTTTTGTAGTTTACAGAAATATACTCCATTACTGGTGGAGTACATTTCTGCAGATTACATTAGTCCTGCAAATGGGGTTATTTGCATACAGGGGCTGAGTCCATGCAGGACTAGTGCAGGAGTGCACGTCCCTACAGCTTATTCCTGGATCGCACAGCTGACATATTGCCTGCTGGAGATCCTGCACTAGGCCTGCACACCATGCAGGGCTTGCTGAATCCGGGGGATAGTTGTGTTTCTTATCAGTCTTTGCCACCAACACAGGCTTAGCATAGCAATCAGAAAACATATCTACCATACAGATCTGATAATGTTCCTTTCTCATTTATTTAAACATGTCTAGATGAATGTGATATTGAAAAATAATTTAGGCTAATCACAGGCCACACCCTATTAATGTAAGGTTGCCAACACTGCCAGCTATTTCTTTTCCTTATTTTCTGAGCATATTCCCCTACTATCAGTTTAACTATCTGAAATACAATGTCACAGGCATTTCTTTGCATCTTTGTTTCAATGTGTAGTATACATAATCAGCATTTCAAAAAGATTTTTAAGCAGAAGATTGCAAGTGTGATATTATTACAAGAATATCAATGTGGTTAAGCTTGCTCTCATAGTTCTCAAGGTGCTTCCACTTTTTTCTTTAAGTCTATTCTACATGGTAGACACTTCAGGGAGAAGAGTCTATTTGGTATTGCTTGTTGTAGTCAGAGTAATCACTAACACTTGTAACCTATTAGTAACTAACAATTGTCATTGCTCTTCCCTGCAGTACTAGGTGTATGCATGCAGTCATGTAGCTACTGACACAATGTTTGCATCTCCTACACCAAGTAATTTTTTTGGTATTCAGGAATGTCAACAGGTCATTTCCATCTTCACAGTGCCCAGAGGGCTGACTACACTATAAAAAGGTAATGATGTAATTATGTAAGTGGAAGGAGGGGAGACTTATTTGATAGGTTCGTTGTCGAATATTAGGCTAACTGCCCTAAATGGCCATTTTAACCAATAATCTAAGATCTGAATCAAACCTTTCCTCTATAATGTGAAAAACATAACCATTATGCCAAACCCACCCCACGTCAGTGACAGACAGTTACTGCTATTTACCTGGAGATTTCTATACAAATTACTGTATTATTTCATATGGCATGTTTGGGCTCTTCATAAACTGCTTACATTTTCATATTTGGAATGTATTTCAGTATGCAATAGAATTTTTGTTATCTGTAGGTATTTTTTCGTTCACTATTGGTATAATGCAAACACGTTAGCTCTTGCTGTGCTCCAAGTTTGTCAGTGAATGGTATTGTTACATCACAGTATTGTGTTACCATTTACTCTTGGAATTTCACCATTTACTGCAGACAAGTATACTGTATTTATTATCAGCTTCAAGGTGGTTGTACATGTGTAGCTAACAGAGCTTTTAGGCTTCAGATGTTTCATGGTGACCTCCACAACAGTGGAGAGACTAAAGGAAATTATCTGGGCAGTTTGACATTGAACTTTTGTCTAGTAGTCAGTTTCAGAACTGCTGTCCTTATTACAGAAATGTTAACAGAATGGATATAATGCTAATGCATTAAGTATTTTTTTTTGGGGGGGGGCCCTTAGCTTGTATGTAGTCCAAAAAGAGCATTGTGTGTTCTTATGTTTTGTGTTGAGGATGGGTGCACAGAATGTATTTGAGGACAATGGTTTCTCTCTGTGCTACTAGTGTGTTTAGTTGTTTTTCTGTTTCATATCATACAGGATAATGGCAGCCAGAGCATGTACTCCACGCAAGTCACCATTAAGTGATGCAGACAATGAGGTCATCGTCGATGTCTCACACCACCATGGATCCTTCCTGCATGACAGAGACAGAGGTGAGATGACTGCCAGAAAAAGCAGATGGCAGCAGGTGGTCGCTGACATAAACAAAGTGAGAGGCTATGCTCACAACTATAATCAAGTGCTGCACCATGTCACTGAAATGATTACAGTTTACAGAGGAAGGCAGCTGCTCTAGAAGCTGCCTTCCTCTGTAAGGCAGCTGCTCTAGCACAAGAACAGATGGCTACAGGGTGTGGTCCTGCTACTGAACCACCACTTACTGAAACTGTCCTCTGTCAGAGATCTTGACAGCTCAGCAGAGGGTTCACACAGACTCCTTGCTGTTGATGCCGATGAGGATGACAGGCTAAATATGTCCCAAGAAGAACTTCCAGGTATGCTATACAGAAGGCATTTACTGCCACATTTTTATGTTTTACTATTTGTAAATCTGGAAACATTGAGATGTGTGCCTTAGAGGAGATAGTGCCCATTAGAGATTGTGTTGGGGGAGACGGTCAGTGTAAGTGATTCTGAGATGTTTCTTAAGGGGAAGATAGAACATTATTCTCTTGCCCTCATGTTATTTGCATTGTGATGCTTATTATTGCTTCTTTCCACTGCCTTCCTCTTTTTTATGAGGACATCATAATCACTGTATGAAAGACCACCTGCATATCATAAGCACATGCTTTCTTTGATTAGTAATAACCATTAGCTAGATGTAGGTCTAAAGAGAAAGTAAAATTATCATATTCCTTTAGTATCTGAAATTGTTTATGATGAATGTTTATATCACAGTTTGGATCATTTCCAATCACTATTTGTCCCCTTCTTGTCCTTGTTGCTTATTATCACAAGTGATGCTGACAGTGGCAGTATAGAACTCATACAACCTGATGTTCAGTATTCGTAGCTTCTAATATTATGGTGGTGATACAGAGGCACAGTTAGGGGGAGCAGAGGTTCAGTGTGCATCACATACTCACTGTCCTTATTTCAGAGATGGTCAGCATGCCTACACATATCAATTCCATTGAGCCCTCAGATATAGTAGACAATGAGGGTGACAATTGATCAGGGTGTGGCTGCTCCAGTTGAAGAGCTGGTTGAGTCTGCCTGTAGCCATCGTGAGGGCATGGTACTACACAGGAGGGTTGACAGAGGTGCTTGGAGGAGGCCTATTGTCCATTCTCATCCTAATGCTGGTGTGTGATTACATGCTACCAGAAGTATGTATTGGGCTGCTATGGTGGCAAAGCCACATTCCACCAGGGTCTAGGAAGAGATAGTGTGAGTCCTACATGAGGTGCATTCTAAAGTACATAACTGCCTCAACTGTGGGGGTGATTCATTGGATAGGATGAGTGACACACTGGATCCGGCAGTGTCTGCAATGGAACATCTGCTGAGGGTGGGTTGGCATCCACATGTACATAGAGCTACAACATCCTCTGGTGTTAGCCCACATGGCCATGCCAGATCACGCTCCCAAAGAGGCACTACTTCTACTGCTCTGACAGTGACTGAGGTTTCCACACCCAGACATGATAGGCCATGAAGTTGTCATCCTGGCCATAGTTGTAAGACAGTTCATCCAGCTGGCATTGTTCGCATATAGGTAGTACCCCCACTTTAAACCAGAGACATGAAAGTGGAAGTGGAAGTGAAACTCCTTGCACAGAAAGTTCACATGGATGGGAGTGGCAACACTGAACTGACAACTCTGCCATGCACAGCTCACACTTGCCAATGTGGCAGGATGTAGTGCTAGCACAGAGCTTGAATGTACACACACAGACATTTCAATAAAACTGCCCATACCAACCCACACACATGCAAGTTGGGATAACCTGAATGTTGACTGGAATAAGTCTCTTATTAGTGGCCCTGAGATATTTCCTACTTTACTGAATGTTCTGTGTTTCTTACTCATACATGTTCACTACTTTGGTGTGGGCTTTATCCTACTGCCCCATTCCCCACCTTGTGCAAATGATAATGACTGTGCCATGCCCTTCGTCCATTTTGTTTTGACATTGGGTTGCACATATGTCTGATGCAGAGAGTGGATAGCTAAGAGAGTCTTTCTCACTGTGTTTATTATATGCACATTTATTACATAAGAGGTTTTTGGATGTTTTTTGTACCTGTTCATTTTGAAAGGTTTTTTTTCAGTTAGTATTGTAAGTCATGCATTCAGATCACTGATATTGCATTCTTGCTTATTCGCTCTACTTGTCAAATTGTTGATATAATTGTCTTTTTGACTGTTTTGTGTACAGTGGGTAGGTGGCCAGCTTGATGATGGTTACTATGTACAATGTATATTGCAGGTATCATTCCTATAAACCAACAATGCCATTGGTGGGCACCTCACACAGGTTCTGATTGAATACATTTATCATTAGCAGCATGTAGGTATATCATTTATATTTATCTTTTTACACATCTGTTTATATACAGCAGGTTCTATACTTACATTTACATTACCGCAGGTATGAGTCGTGTGCTTTGGGGCTTTCTCTGACTGATGCTACCCATGCACAGCCATTATGTGGGGAAGTAAAGTTGGTGGACATTGGATGGAATCAGTTTTAATATTTGTTTGTGCTTAAATTGTTATGTTTATTCCTTTGTGGTGAGTGTGCTATCATTTGCATTTTAGCTGGTGAGTGTTTGTTTGTGTGTGTGTGTGTGTGTGTGTGTGTGTGTGTGTGTGTGTGTGTGTGTGTGTGTGTGTGTGTATGTGCCACCTTTGATTCTTAGGTTGTGAGTGTGTGAGCTATTCTATGCCTCTTAGCCATGGAGAAGGTATATTATGCACATCTACATTTGCCTGCTCCTTCTACAGCTGGAGGTTCTCCCTCAGAATCCTTGCCTGTACTTGCTGGAGGTACTGGCCCTGCTTGTGGTCCTGGAATGTGTGGTTCTGGCCCTTGCTTTCTCTGTTGCAGCTGGTTTCTCAAGATGATATTGTGTAATGTGGCACAGACTGTGATAATTTCGGTGCAGACATCTGGGTCATACTCAGGGCACCCCTGATGTTGCTACACAGTGGAACCATGACTTCAGCATGCCAAACGCATACTCTGTGATGTTTCTAAGTTGAACATGGGCATCATTGTGTCCTTTATCTATAGATGTGTGTGCATTTCTGATGAGTGTCATGAGCCATGGTTCCAGTGCATAACCTGCATCATCTAGTAGATGGCCTCATGGAACATCACCCCTATAGCAAACCTTGTGTAAAGCTGACAGGTGTGCCATATGTGTGAGTCATGATAACTACCTGGGTTGGATGTACACCCATTGAGGATTATTCCTCGGGCATTACAGACAATATGGCAGTTGACTGAGTGGAACCCATTCCTGTTGATGTATGTCCTTCCCTATTCACCAGGTGGGGCTTTTATTTCTATGCGAATGCATTCTATTGCCCCACAACTTCAGGGAATTGTGCTACAGCATAAAATTCCTGCATTGTTCTGGCTCTCTCCTCTGGTGTGTGTGAAAAACAGATGTACTCCTATGCATGTTCTAGCATAGCATTAAGAAAATGGACCAATATTCTGGAGACTGAGACCTGTGACACACCTGCTATGTCCCCTGTCGATCTCTGGAATGTGCTAGTAGCCAACATCCTTAATGCTACACATACCTCAGTTTCCACTTATATAGATTACCTTCAATTTCCCCTGGGTCTGAAGTGGGGTGTCAGAGGTTGCAGAGTTCCATATAAACCCTGTATCACTTTAATATTTCGATATTATGCACTCCATGATATGTTAAATGTGGTATGAACATCCTTCTTCTCCTTGGATGAGATCTAGCAGCAGCAGCATAGATCTCATCTTGTTGGATATTCACATGCAAGAGAGCAACAGCAGCCCTAATATTGCTTTTTTCTAAGTGTGATGTGGCTGCATTCCAATAGGTTTGGCATTAATGGTGAAGAGTTACACCAACTCTACATCTTGAATTGGTTAATTAACATGCATTTCATCTAGTTGTGCTTTCATTAGCATACTCTGCTGTTTACATTTGTTTGGAGGCTCTACATGATGTGTAGAGACATTTAATAAATACAAACTAGCACACTATCACACTCACACAATAGAAATGTGGAGATTAGTCATTTATGAATTCGGCACAGTGAGTAAAGTTCTTTTGTTTCTTTAATGGAAGGTAGAACTTTAGGGTTTCATTTTCTTGAAATAGTTGTAAGGCTAAGATTGTTTGTCACTACAAGGAAGTTAGCATTAAGCAGTCAATAGTTCTATTGCTGAGAAAATAATTGAACATACATCCACAGGTAATTGTTTTGTCCACAATCTAAGGAAGAAATTCATCAAGGCAGACATTTTCATACAATTATTTTCATAAACCCTTATTCTAAAAAATATTGTGCAAAAATTAACTTTCCTTCCTGAAAATGCTATATTAATACAATAAATTCTGTAGAGCTTTGGCACTTTTATAATCTATATAAAATATTGCAAGTATGCTGCATTTTATTTTTCATAACTCACACCATGGACAAAGTAATGGTCTGAAAATGTTATACACGTTTACAAAATTTGAGACAGCAAAATCTGATCATAATTTTATGAATGACTGTATGTGATTGAAATAAATATATGTTTATTCATCTTAGCATTTTGGTTTCCTTTTGTCTTTTGTTTTCTTCTCTTAATAATCATGTATTTCTTGTATCTTTGATTAGCTATGCATTAAGTGATGTATGGCCTTTTAGCAAATTGCATTATTTTGAGGCACTAAGAAATAACACACGAGTTAGGATAATATAACTTGTGTATGAAATGCATTTATGTATACTGACAATTTATTGTATAAAAACAATATCCTGAGCATATATGTCTATTTTTTTGCAGAAATGTTTTTACAGTCTAATTGTTTTCTTTATTTTAACTACTACTCAATTAGACCAGCTAAATCTGACTTGAATGGAGCTACCTTACCAGTGGGTTCAATCAAAGTTCAAGCAGTTTCCTCACACCTATTTTTCTGCATTATTTTTAGTGTGGTCTGAGCAATGGCTAGTCATGCAACAATGCTGAAATTGACAGTAATTCATATATAATATATCATTCATTTCTCACATCACTTAATCGTTTCCAGCTTTCTTCACCTTCTACACATTTGGGACTCTAAAGCTGCAATGTATGTCTTCACACCTTCTTTCATGCATGCGCCATCCTGCAATAGAGGATGTAAATAAAGAGTAAAAGTATGCACAGCAGAGACTTGAATTCCCAATGGATTTCAGAAAGACTGTCGTACAGCCATCATGTCATTTCTGATAAGCAAGCTTCTGTGAGCTGTATTTCACATTGCTGTCTTCATGATCTAGTATTCACAAGGTGCTATTATCAGCATGCATGTTTTATAATTAAATGTAATCTATCAGCCGCATTTAGGGTGAAATGATAATGATATATCTGTTCAAAATCAGAAGCAGCAGTTTATACTTACATGTAAAATATAGTGAGTTAAGTTAAAGGTTAATGTATTATATAACATGTTCGTGTTCTGCTTGTAATGACAACTGAATATGCTTTATATTTAATGGAAAATAGAAGAAGCAATATTAAATAATCAGATGCCATGACTTATTGTGAAGAAAAATAGCATGTTTTGGTTAATTAAACAAGTACTGTGTCTCTGAATGCAACATTTTTAAAGAATGTCCTTATTTTCAGCACCACTTTATAAGAGAAAACAATATGTTATTTTAAAATGTTTTGCAGCCTTTTATTTTCTTAAAAGAATCATGATGACAGATGGAATTGTCATCTGAACTTTTAGTTCTGACACTCTGCACACTTGACAGTAGCAGTAAGCCCACAGGGCTGCTGCCAGTCTGTTGACAAATTTGGTGACTGAAAGATTTTGCCTAAAGCAGTGAAATCAGTTTTTCACTGGCAGATTTGATTTACTGACTAGTGTCACTAAACTGGTCATGATCCCTGCAGTATATAGCAACACATTGGAAATGTACTGCTTTTCTACCTTGCGGGAATTTCTGCAAAATTAAGTAAATTCCTTCTTGTTATCATCAGTATGAATCTTATAGGTTATTTTAAAAACTGTTTACTATTGTTGTCCATATATTTAAAAATGTGTTGAATTTCAACATATTATTTTGCAGATTTTAAAGTACTAAATGCGAAAACAAATATATAAAATTATGTATTGTTTATCACATCATTATATACAGTACATAATTATGTAGTGTATATTGCATCATTATATAATCATACTGCAATGCAAGGCAAAGTACCTAATTTTCCTGCAGAAGGCAAAATTAGCACTAGTCCAGGAAAACTGATTACAACTATATTTTCAGTGGAGCATTGTCTGGTAGTTGAAGCATCGTGACATTAAGCAGTGACTTACAATGTTGACTGAGAACAAATCCATCTCTGATAAAAAAAAATAATGTAGCTACATGCAGGGGTGTAGCCAGAAAATTCCATTATTCCATTTTGTACTCACAAACTATTTACTGCCCCCAACTATCATTTATAAAAATGGACAATCTTTTCAAAACATTGCCCCCTCCAGCAGTTAATAAATGTGCATATCATTTTCAGTGGACCCATCTAAAACTATTAAAGATATTTATTTATTTATTTAACATTTGTTTACTGGGAAAGTCCGACTGGGACAGAGCCCATTTTCAGCAAAGGGATGGGGAGAGACACTCCAAATGCATGTCTTTGGAATGTGGGAGGAAACCAGTGCAACGTGAATGCAGGGAGGACATGCAGGCTCAGCAGAAAAGGCACCCCAACCAAGAATCGAACAAGAGAACCTCTTGCTGTGAGGTGACAATGCTAACTGCTGCACTGTAAGTTATGTACCCGTTGTTAAGAGACATCACTTTAGACAACTGAAGATATAATATAACCTGAAAAGCTACAATGTTTCTATGTGATGCAAAGAAAAAAATGTATTCTGTGGAGTACACACAGTATGCCTGACTACAACCTTGGCTACATGTAGCCTGATAAGATAATGTTGCCTTCTGAGTACAGAACATTTTGGACTCATGAATGTATCAATTAAGCATTAGTAAATGGCTTAACAAGACTGGCACTATCATTAGAAGCAGATTCTTAAGCAAGGGGGAGCAAGGTTCTTTGCCCCTAAGCTGCTAGCTCACTGGAGGAAAAGTATGTATCTCATAACATCCTTTCCTTTTTAGCTTCTATTTTCTCCCCAAAGACAGAATTACTTGGTTTTATGAATATGTGACAGCTGCAAAATATGCTTAATTAATTCATGGAGTAACGTGGGTAGATTTTTGAATAATTTAAATTCAGCTTATTAATTTTGTTCATGCACTCTCTCACTTGAAAAGAAAGCTTGTAAGAATTAATGCACAGAAGTAATGATATATTTTGATTACCAGAAATTAAAGTCTCAGTAACATGTATGATCAGAGTGCATGAGGTAAGTAACCATCTCATCTTACTGTCATTATACCTATATGTAAACGTGATGAGGGTCTTCATGCGGTGATGCTGCAAAATAAAATACTAGTAGAAAAAGGGATGCAAAATGGCTAGAAATAAGGTTTCTGAGAAAGCAGAACTGCTGAAGTCCATGGATAGACTGAACAGAGTATGTTTTAAAGGAATATGAATTTGTTTCTTTGTTCATTGTTGTTTGAAATATTTAACAAAAATTTTAAAATAAAAAAAAAGATTTCTATCAAAAATACATTTCAGCAGTTAGACAAATTAAGTGACAGTATGATGTATTGCATTTAGTTTGATCCCTGATGAAATCAGAATGGAATGATTGATTATGCAGCACAGATTAAAACTGTAAGCTGTTAGTAAATTATTTATCCCAAAAAGCATAGGTTTTATTCCTGATCACATCCATTTGTTGTCTTAAGAGATGGCTGCTTAGTTAGGGTAGCCAAAATCCCTAATTTTTCATCACCGCATTAAATGCTGTTTCTCATGCAAATCATGTTGTGCTATATGAAGAGCCAAGCACCCCACAGACATAGCTTAAAGCATTCAAAGGTCAGTTGGATATAGAAGATTAATGATTGCATGTAGCACTCTTCCAGTTTATACCATGCAGTACAAACATTTACAGAGACAGAGCTGCATGGGTAAACATTGATGACTTCAAAGTGTTGACATCATTAGGGGAATTGAAGAAAGCCTACACTTTTTTTTCCATGTAGGCATTGTGCTGCAATGCTTACATGGAAATAAACATTAAGATTCAGTAAGTGCTGCTAAGTGGTGCGCACGCATGCGCAAACACAGAAAATTTTGTGGCATGCAAATCACCTCAAAAGCATTTGAATCTCATGCAAATGAGACAGATAGAGTGATCCAACAAGCAGAAAGGCATATGTGCAGACCCCGTGTCAGTGTCCCTAGTGTACATGGAAAATCTGGCGTACAGGAGTCTAGACAGATAAAAGGGAGTGTAAATCTAAACCCCCTGAAAATATTATACCACATATGCATATAAGCAAAACTATTATTCTGGATGTCAGAAAGATTAAGTGACTATGTTAAATTAATCATTTTTTTTAATAATCTTGGCAGGTTTGCACTAAGCGCAAACATGCTAAAGAGAAAGAAAATAGGAAAAACAAAAATTTTATACTATGTGACAGAAATGCATTATAGGACCATGCCTGTGGTCCCTACAATGGTGCATTGCTGCTGTTGCTAAGGTGATAGGGCTATGAAGCATGTAATTTCCAGGCTATCAGCATGGATATGTATGCAAATGAGGTGGATTTATTGAATAGCAGAAAGGAGTAATCATGTACGCATATCCCCTTCCTGTAGGTTCTTAGATCATGTTGATGTTTACACAGGAGGTGGTTGTCATCAGGAAGCTCTTTTAAGCTTAGGTGCACATGTTTGCATGGTGAGCTGCCTGGTTGACCATGTTCTTAAAACTGGATGTATTCAATTATTCATTTTGACATTTGTATAAGCTATGCGGTGCTGTGTGTGGCATTGTGCACTGAAATAGGGCCATTAAATGATGTTAATTATATTTTAGACAGGTGAAATGCATCACAACTGGCCAATCACACATTTTGGACCTACAGTAGAGCTGTATAAAGTATGCATACACCCTACATTCTGACTTTCCCCCAATACTTTGGACCATTGCAGTACAGACTTGAGAATTTTAACTGCGATAATGCTAGGGGCTACTGCAGATTTGCTGCATCTGTATGTGCTAGATGCTGAAGACAATGCTGCTGCTGTTGCTCACAATAGGCCTAGGCAGAGGAGAAGAGTGTTCAGGCCAGGGGCGGCCCGTGCTATCGGACTGCCGGACTGCAGCCCCCTCAAAATAAAATTAGAAAGAAAAACTTTTTTTAAATTTCGCGGACTTTCGCGCATGCGCAGTAGTCCCGACTACTGTCGGTCTATGCGCATGCTCCAGGCAGTCCCATAGCGGGACACAGGAGGCGTCTGTGCACTTTTAAAGTGCACAGACGCTGATATATGTTGGGTCCGGACTGCAACAGCAGCAGTCAGGATCGTCGGAAGGAGCAGTCAGGACAGTCTTGTCGGAAGGAGCTTTGCGTGGGATCTCATGGTCTTAAGAGTATTTCTTGGGCGGATATGTTATAGAGAACAGACAGGTAAGTGTATGGTGCTTTTATGTTTATATTGAGTGTGTATGGTGCTTTTAGTTTTACAATGCTTTTGAGTGTGTATGGTGCTTTTAGGTTTACAATGCTTATACTGGTTGGGTGTGTATGGTGCTTGTTTATGTTTATATTGAGTGTGTATGGTGCTTTTAGGTTTACAATGCTTATACCGTGTGTGTGTGTATGCTTATACTGGGGATGTGTATGGTGCTTGTTTATGTTTATATTGAGTGTGTATGGTGCTTTTAGGTTTACAATGCTTATATGTGTGTGTGTGTGTGACATTTTGCCCAGTTATTCCACATTTTGGAGACTGAAAGGAAGAAAGTTTTGCCAGTCAGTGACAGACAGGTGATTGCATAGCAGTACATGTGAACTATATTTGATTTGGTACTTAAGGGTCCATAATCCTTATGAACAAATATTGGAAGAGTGTGTGTACTACTGACTCTTAAAAGCTTCCAGCTTTTTTTCAGCGGTATGATTTGCAATTGATATCTATTAAACATCAAACATTAAACTTTTAGAAGCAAAAATAAAATTTCCTCACAATAAGGATCAGTCACAACATGTTTCACTAAATGTGTAGCATTCTAAGATGGTGACATTGTGCGTTTATAAAGGCAGACGGTTCGAGCTGTATTACAAGTTTGGGACTCAAAATCGAGTTCCTGTACTATGTACTTTCAATTCCATTTAATTGCTCCTGAGTTCAAGCAGGTATGAGAATTGCAGTCGAGAACCTCCGTTACACTACC
Source organism: Protopterus annectens (assembly GCF_019279795.1). Lineage (NCBI taxonomy): Eukaryota > Metazoa > Chordata > Ceratodontiformes > Protopteridae > Protopterus > Protopterus annectens. The sequence continues at coordinate 1,394,737,145 of NC_056735.1, read as the reverse complement.
TGTTAAACAAAATCTTGCTCGTAGTGACATAATGACAACTGGAACAGAAGCTGCTGTTGCAGCTATGGACCCCAAATGAAAAATCGAATCCGAGGGCCATTTCTTTGAAATGTTACAGACTCACAGCTCACAGGGACAATTTAGCTTTTGACCTAGTGTGGCAAGGCACTTGACCATTTTGTCATATACTCTTGACGCCCAACAAAGTAAAATATGTACACTGGCAACTCCCTCTTTTATAGTCATCCAGTTCTCAATAAAGAAATAATAAAAAATGATCGGATGAATGGACATAAAAGAATTAGCAGCACTTAAATCACCTTTAACTTTTACAGCACATCATGGCAGGTGTTGGGCATCAGTGAACTTGTGGTGGGTATGATGAGCCCCCCGCTTAAGTCAAGGGATGGTGGGGGTTACCTCCCCTCAGTCTGGCTTCTTCACCAAGGCAGTCTTACTGACATCTGTGTTATACATGGGCATAACACAGGAGATAAACTCTTGGATGCAGGGGCAGCCTTAGACCAATTGTACCTATTTGACCAAATAGGGCCGCTGTGACAGGGGCCCCATTCTAAACTATGACAGGGTCATTATTGGCTTATGTGGCTAAGACATTTGCCTGAGAGACTCTATAGCAAAGTGCAAGGTATTTTTCTATTGGTTGTCTTCATCCCATAACTCTTAAAATACTGTTAATGGAGCAGACAACTTCCTGTCATGTATTTTTGTAGTGACTAGTTCAGTATTTTTAATAACCGCAGCTTCACCCCCTGTTCTATAACTCATAGTGTTCACTGCTCATGCTCCAGTAGTGGCTAGTTACTGTTGCTGAGTGCTCACCTGAGTTTTCATCCCAAAAGTGATCTGATTAACCATCTGGTTTTGTGTACTGCTCCATTTAATGTTGTCTCAGAAGATAATAAGACCAGCCTTAAGTTGAATGATAGAAGGGTACTGTGTTTTCTTTTGCTTCTCCTGCTGACTAGGATTTGTGATTGGTTGCTAACAAATGCAAGTGCAAGAAATATCTGTGGAATAATCAGTATCTGAAACACACAGTAATGAGCATTAAAAAAAGGAAAGAAAGCAGATACTGTGATGAGAAGCAACTCCTGGTGATTAAAATGCAACAGAATGCTACACTTCAACAGCATGGGAGAGAAATGTTTAGTGCAGTCACAGATAATGACAAAACAATTGCAGAAAAGTGAAACATGAAGTGTGTATAAGTGTGCATGCTGAGTGGTATGAGGCAGATGGGTGTATATTAGAACATCGAACATGCAGAATGTTGAATCGCACAACATTTCGCACTAAGCCTCGAACGCGAACAATTGCCGAATGCTCAAAATTCCGAAAACGGAAACCCCAGACTGCCACAGTTGGCCCATGCAAAGTTCCATACCCTGACATTAGTGGGAAATGTGAAGAACTTCTGCTCACGAATCACTGTGCAATAGCAGGGTAAGCAAGACACATAACATCGAAGTGATACATGTGAATGTATTACCCCCACTATGGTGCGATCTCGGAGATGGCATATTTAAGTAGTGCGGGGACACAGCCCCACATTGGGTGTTGGGGCAAACCCTCCCACATAAGAAATAAGCTGTAGATTGTTTTAGTAGTTAATAGGTTGTAGACTGATTGTTTTAGTAGTTAATAATGTAAATATTTTGTTGTTTTTTGATAGTGTGTATGTAGTTTGGTTATTGTTGTGTGGTAGTATGCTGGTTTTGTTTTCATATTTACTTTTTGTTGAGCTGAGTAGAGTACTCAATGTTTAGGTTTGCAGGGTAGTTATTTTAGGTGGTTAGGTTGTGTTTTGACAGTTTGAGGCATGGTGTTTGGTGTGTTACGGTTAGGTGAGCAGATGGCCAAGTGTTTTTGTTTGTGACTTCTGTTTTCGGAATTCTGTGCTTTCGGGGTTATGTGCATTTGATGTTCTGTGTTCGATGTTGTATGCTTCGATATTTTCGTCATTCGATGTTCCAATATAGACCCAGGTAGACATGGATAGGAAAATGATGCAGTGGCTGAAAGTGGGAAAACATCGGTAAAGAGGAAGAATGTCATTATTACCCAGTTTTACTCACTAGGAAAATATAGGAAGAGAAGGTGGAAAAAGAGAAAGAAGGGATGCAAAATGTAAGAAACTGTGAGAGAGAGAGGACAGTGAAAAAGATGTAGCAGGATAATGTAAGAAATATGTGATGGAAAAATCACAGATGCCAATTACTGTTGAATGTTGGCACTGCTGAAAATTGTTTTTGTTCTGTCCGAGTAAAATTGACAGGCATTTGAATTTCAGACTTCAGGTTTCTGAATGTTTAATTCCTTGCATATTTGATGGTGCAGTGGTACTATTGTTGCCTCATAGCTATAGGTTTTCTGGTTTGATTCTTGGCTGGGGTGGCTTCTGTGTGGAGTCTGCATCTCCTCCTGTGTTTGTGTGGATTTGCTCTGGTGCCCTGCTATTTTACAAAGTCGTGTCTGCAGAATTAATCCCTGCATCTCTGCTGAAAATTGTTTTTGTTCTATCCGCAGTAAAATTGACCAGCATTTGAATTTCAAACTTCATGTTCTTCAGAATACATAGTAGCACAACCTTTTTTTCTAGCAAATTTCTAAGTTTATAAGATGAATATTTTAAATTTGTCCCTATTTTTGGGACTGTATTCCCCATTATTGGCCGTCCAGGTTTTTGTGCTAAGGTTGACAGCTATGGCAAGAACTGAATTCACTGAATATGTTTGAGGGCTGTATTCCCTCATTACTGGGTTTGTCCAGGTGTTTTGTACTAAGAGGTTGGCAGCTATGGTGAGAACTGAATTCACTAAATGATAGCCATTTAAGTTTCAGTCTTCCTCTCTTTTACAAAGCAGCTGATGTGGCGTAGTGGTATGTTACTCTGACTGTTTTTTGCTCAGGGACCTTGGCAGTAAAATGTATGGTGGCAACACAACATTTTATTCTAGCAACTTTCCAAGATTATACAAGCAATAATGTGTCCCTGGTTTTGGGGTTTTGACCCCAATACATTTTGGCTTTCAGTTTTCTTGAGCTGCGAAGTTGAGATGCAGTTGAGTATTGAGTAGATTTTACAAGGAGCTGAGAGCTGCAGGGGAATAGAAGTTTAGTGCTACTGCTTTGCCTAGTTAATACCAAAGCACAACAGGTTGTGTACTTGCTTTTGATGCAGAAGGCTGTGGGTTCTACTCCCACAAGGGGTGGATGCTGCCGTACTGAGAATGTTCTTGGTGAAGATACTAACTATGAGACTGTTATCAGTTTGCCATCCATTTCCTCTTGCAATATTATTACTAGCTTATCATTTTTAATGTAATATAGGCAATTTATTCCTGAGGGGCAACAGACACTTTATTTTTCGATGAAACCATGAAATATAAAGGTGATTGCTAGCAACAACCGCTACATTAGTTACAGATTTCTTTAATGTGGAATTATTTAGATGACTTACTTCAGAGATTGTGCATATTTACTGATAATGGACTGTAGAATTGTGCATATTTACTGATAAAGGTTGACTGTAGAATTGTGCATATTTACTGATAATGGTGGACTGTAGAATTGTGCATATTTACTGATAATGGTGGACTGTAGAATTGAGCATATTTACTAATAATGGTGGACTGTGGAAGTCTGAGTAGACTTTTTTATGATAAATGTTCTCAACTGGGCAGTTTTGCCATTATGGGTGCATATGGTTTGTTTCATTGCTTACTGGAAAAATGTTCAAAACAAATTTAAAACCCCTCTAACAAGTGTACTGTATTGTACAAGGAATATAATTTTAGTACATTGAGGAAGGTGTATCAAAGAGCACATGTATGTTTCATATGCAAGGGGCCTATGATTTGAAAACAGCCCAAAATTAATCTTTATCTGCCACTGGCAAAATGTATTTTCTTTGAATGTGGGTTTCAATGCTGTTTCAATGAATGTGAGTTTCAAGGGCAGAGAAGTTTTAATGCTAAGTTTTCATTGTGAGACTGCATTGCTTTGTTTAACAGATGACTTAGTGTTTGTGCTGTAAAATACAAAATAAAACTTTCAAATGAAGTCCAACTCATCATAGAAGTAAAGCAGTATGCACATTAGTGTTTATGGTAAATGGAGTGAAATAGCCAAGTAATGGTTCATTGGAATGGCTGCAGAGGCTCCATTCAACCATTATTTTGTCAGGGGAAGGGCAGCAAACTCAGACAGGCCCAGCTGAACTATACCTCCCAACTGTCCAGATTTTCAAAGAATGAATAGATTTTTGCTTCTTATTTTTGGTTTGTTCTTCATAAAATTTGTAGTTTTCTGGCAAATCATTTAGGAATTAAGTCACTAAATAATAAGTTTCAGACTTCATAACCTTCAGAAAATGTATGTTAAAGTAAGAGCTGTTCTATCAACTGTCTCAATTTATACAAGAGCAATTTTAGTACTGTTTACATGTGCCCCAATATATTTGGCCTTGTTCAGATTTACTGCATTAACAGGTTGAGAGGTACATGCAAATAAATTGCTTTATAGAATTAGGCATAGCCAGCCTCTCAACTGTCCCCAATTTTTGGCTCAAAATGTTGCTCTTCCCCTAATAATCCCTCCATAAAATAGCAATTTTGGAAGAAAACATGGAGGGTTTACAATTAAGAAATAACTATAATAATCAAAGTTATAGATTACTTGAAATGCATGTAGATTCTTTTATTTTGTCAGCTGCTCAAGGTAGCAGTACTAATATTAAAGTGTCCTTCTTTGACAGGTAGCAGCTGTATTGTGTGTCTATTTTATATTTTTGCATCACATTTTGGTCCATTTTCATAAAGTTGTGTTTTTGGCAAGTTAGTGACAAATCACTAAAGACTGAAGTTAGAAAATGACAGACATTTGAGTTTCAGATTTTATACCCTTCAGAAATTTGGGCCTTTGTCCCACTTCTGTGTATGGCTTTGTCCAGATTTCTTGCTCTTGAGGTTGAGAGGTATGACAAATGTGTCAGGGCCATCACAGTCAGCCAGAGAGATTTCAAATTGTGACATGCTTGTTGCACCCCACTCCCCTATGTAGTGACTCTGGATGTGTCCAAGCAAGGCAAGGAGTAGTTGTATCTACCTTGGATGGGGAGGACACACTGCATAAGTACTACAGTGGCTTTTCATCTGTCCTTGATTTTGCAGAATGGTCTGGTTTCTGTCATATTTTTGAACTGTTGATTTATGCTTATTACTCAGATTTATGCTTATTACTCAAAGTGCCAGTTGCTCTGTGTTTAAGTAGCAATGCTTTAATGACCGTAAGGGTAAGCTTGTCTGAGATCATAAGATGCAAATAAGCTTTAATAAGCATACTGTTAAAGAATTGCCAACATTGAAAGCCTTTCTGTTGTTGCCATGCAGAGAATACTTGACTAGATAATGTATAAACCTTGGGTATTAAAGGACAGGATTCCATTATTTTAAAAGCTCATTACACTTGTTGGAGACTTCCAGTCATCTCTACAGACTTTACCCGTAAACTAAACAGAATGCCAATCATGTGTGGTCTATAACCTGTACAGTAATCCTTTAAGCAATGTATCTTGAGCTTGTTTCTTGTTTGCTTTTCATTTTACTTTTATCATGTTTTCTCCATGAAACAAGTTGTCAGGCAGCAGGTCTTTTTGGATAAGAAACATTTTTACAAGTGGGGGCATCACATAGATTTCTACTTTCAGCATGTTACTTTGTACTTTAATAAAGCTGAATATATTATAATTAGAACTGCAGTGCAAGGAGAAGTGGTTTGAGTTGAGTGCTTCTGGTTTTTCTTGTACTTGATTTTGACTGGCATTCCAGTAATGTATTTAAAAAGTAATTTATTTTTTCATGCCTCACAACCTTTTGTTTCCATCAAGATATTAAGTAAGCTGTCATGCAGCCAATGCATTGAAATATTTTTATTCTTATTTTTTATTCTTCTACACTTATTTTTGTCTTGATTGGACTTTCATAATGATGGTTTGCCACCCAGGGCAGCGTATTTAATTAAAGTTAGTTTTTTGTGGTTTTGTGCATAGCTCCTCCCTTTCTGGTTGACCACACCCCCCTTGACCCCACCCATTCAGCTGTCTCCTGCAGCCCCCCTGTGATTTGAAGTCACCAGCCGCCACTGGTTCAGGCCCAGGGTAACCTTCCAGGAGTTATATGAGCTGGGGATTATAGAGTGCTACAGGGTGGACAGGGACATACTACAAGAACTCATTGAGCTCTACCGCCCTCAATGGGTCTATATCATATGAGTGAATCGCACAAATTGTGAACGCTCATTATATTGAACATACTGGACCTTGAACTTCCTATTGTGGGGGCTGTGCCCCCCCCCCCCCCACACACACACACACATCGCTAAATATATAATCCAACTCCAAGATCACACTACATTGAGGAAAGGGAAAATATCCCATTCTTCACTGTACCACAATCTCAGAAAAAGCACTTCGAGGTCCGGTACATTTGATATTATGAGCGTTTACAATTTGTGCAATTCGCTCATATGATATAGACCTGCCCTCAGCTCAGACCCGGAGCCAACAGATGGGAACCCATCCCAGTGGAAACAAAGGTATGTGTAGCCCTTAGGATACTAGCTACAGGTACTTTCTAAAGATCAACTGGGGACATGATGGGGGTCTCAGAGGCATCTGCATGCAGGATACTCCACCAGTTCCTGGATGCCATGCTACCACATGCCAGTGGACACATATCATTTCCCCTCAACACTGAGGTGAGGGTCAGTAATATGTAACACTTCTACCATGTAGCACACTATGCTGAAATACTGGGTGCCATAGACTGCACTCATATACACATCAAGGCCCCATCTGGTGAGGAGGGTAGAATGTACATTACCCACAATGGCTACCACTACATCAACTGCCAGGTTATGTGCAATGCCCAGGGGATTATCCTGAATGTGTGTGCTGGCAGTTATCACGACTCCCATATCTGGCATGCATCACAGCTGTACCAGATGTATGCTGGTGGGGGGCATCCCACACGGCAGAACCGTGGATGATGAGACCCATGAGAAATGCACGCACACCCATGGAAGAACACCATAATGAGACACAAACACACACACACACACACACACACACACACACACACACACACACACAAACTAGGAACATCAATGAGCATGTGTTTTTACTTCTGAAGTCACAGTTCCAGTACCACGATATATCTGGTGGAGCCCTGCAGTATACTCCTGCCACACGTGCACAGATATTCACAGTATGTGCTATGCTACACAGTCTGATCCTGTGGAAACAGCTGCAGCAGGATCAACAAAGGGAAGGGATACACAGCCCCCAACCAGTGCCTAGATCACCACAGCCACAGTCACCAGAGGACTCAGAGGAGGAACCCCCTGCTGATATCCCTGTAGGCAGATGTAGGCATGCTCAATATGCCCTGGCTTTGGCTAAGAGCCAATGCATAGCACATTCACTTACAACCTAGGGACTGACACCTTATGCCTACTCACAGTCATAAATTAAAATTGATGCCAGGCAACCCACGCATCTACCTATCTATGTACTGGCTGCGCACTGCTTGCATCCGACAGAGTCAGCCCCAGAACTACAGTTGTGTCAACTGCTGCATTTGCAGGGTAAGTCTATAACCTACACAATAGTCTAGTGGATTGTTATGATAGGTCATTGCATGTATCGACTAGGTACAATAAGCAAGTAATTATAGAGGGCTAGTTGGACAGAAATGACACCCACATGGGACTACAGATACCCATTCCACTAACACATTTAAATTTTTATTCAGTAGGCCTTATATATGCAGTCCTACTGCAATAGATTACTGGTACATCATTGAAGGGAAATGTTAGACAGGACAGTTAAATGATAGTCAGACTATCGTGTATCCTATTAGAACATCTGGTATTGCCCCCCCCTCAACACAGCAACGTTCCATTATAATTGCTGTAACAGTAACTCATCAATGATATACGAGCATTTCACTCAGTCTCAGGACATTAATAAAGAAACTGATCTTACTTGTATGTCTTTGGCAAAGGAATAACCAATACAAATATTTATGCAGGTGATTGTGTGATGAATGACCCCTCATCTGTCAAGCAGCTTTGGTGGCTCAAAGGACTAAGGCAATCATGTTGTGTGATAGCATGCACATGGGGGGGGGGGGGGCGGGTGCATGGTTCTAATCTTGAAGTATCCACTATTTTTGGATGTGAGGTTTTAGTAATTTGTGTTCTACAGACTGTCAGTCTGTGTGTGCTGTAATATTTTAACCTGTTTCACTTATTAATTACATAGGGCAACTTTAAAAAATCTTAGCCAATGTGAGTGAAGTCCATCAGTGCAGAAACAGGGGCATATGTCATATTGTGTAACACACAAAATCCAGGAATGGAGTACAGCTAGGTGTGGAATGGAGTCAGTTTATAACTTGCCAAAACTCCCACTGGGCATGCTGATACACTTTGCTCCTCACGCAGTGACTTTTAAAATATATATATGTCTATAGTTGTCTACTTTGTTTCATTGAAAGCTCATATCACTGAATTTGAATTCATCATAACCAAATCGCTGAAAGCTCAAATTACTGAAAACTCATTTCACCGAATCTCACTTCACTGAAATGAAGTACTGGCACTGTGTAGAGTACCGTAAGGCAAGTAAAAGGTATATGCCCTTTTCCCCACTGCAGTGTGACCTTGGAGTTAGTACATATAGTTAGAGGGTGTGGGCAGTGTAACCACCCCACACTGGGGGAGTGGGAGTGTAGCCCACACCCCCATTTAGTTTGGTTATATATTGTCTTCCAGAAAGAGTAAGACATTGGTGTTATAAGTATGCATGTCAATGGTTTAAAATGCATTATTTTGAAGCTATTGGTGAAATATAATATAAAACTAAACTAGGTTGGGGGCTGCACCCCCCCATATGAAGGGCTGTGGCCCCCACAATCCCCCTACCTATATATATATATATATATATATATATATATATATATATATACATATATATATATATATCAGTTTTCAGTAATTTGAGCTTTCAGAGATTTGGTCAGACTGAATTCAAATTCAGTGAAATGAGCTTTCAATGAAAGAATGCAGACCTGTCTATAGATATGCATATATATATATATATATATATATATATATATATATATATATATATATATATATATATATATATATATATATATATATATATATATATATATATATATATATATATATATATATATATATATATATGTACACACACACACACACACACACACACACACACACACCTATACATATATATCTATATCTACATATATGTCTATTTAGCTATATATATATATATATATATATATATATATATATATATATATATATATATATATATATATACATATATATATATATATATATATATATATATATATATATATATATATATATATATATATATATATATATATATATATATATATATACCCATACATCTCTGTCTCTCCCCATGTATCTAAATAACATATATATAGACACACATACACACCTATACATATATATCTTTATCTACATATATATTTATTTAGCTCTCTCTTTCTCTCTCTCTCTCTCTCTGTACATATATATATATATATATATATATATATATATATATAGGTCTACTTCTTTTGACCTAACTCCCATTTGCCTGACACCCATTTGCCTGAGACCAAATGACTGAAATATAATTTGCCTGACACTTAATTTGCCCGACACTTCATTTGACTAACAAGTATTATTAGCAAGAAAATGGAATATGCCCCCTTCCCCACTGTAGTGCGACCCTGGAGTTAGAATATATAGTTAGGGGGGTGTGGGGGGGGCGAATCCCCCCCACTTACTTTTCTTTTACTAAGCAATATTACATCAAAAGTTAACAATATCATATGAAATGAAGTGGGGGGCTTCACCCCCACCCCCCCCAACTATATATTCTAACTCCAGGGTCGCACTACAGTGGGGAAGGGGGCATATTCCATTTTTTTGATAATAATACTTGTCAGTCAAATGAAGTGTCGGGCAAATGCAGTGTCAGGCAAATGAAATTTCAGTCAAATGGGATCAGGCAAATGAGCGTCAGGCAAATGAAAGTTAGGTCAAAAGAAGTAGACCCATATATATATATATATATATATATATATATATATATATATATATATATATATGGGTCTACTACATTACATCGAAATTACACTTCTACGAATCTTAAAACTGCGAGCACACTTCAACAAAGTCACACTTCACTGAGAACACATCTCTACGAAGCTCAATTCAATGAGAATAATGAAGCAAGTGTAACATCTTCACCAAAGTGCTCTCGAACGTGAAACCAATACACGTATACTTTAATGCTTGTGATTAAATAATAATAACATCTTAGTAAACATTTCCCTGCTCCATACAGTGAATTAAGTCATCCCAAGGTGAATAAAATAATGTGAATTACATCTCCAACAAGTGTGAGATAGCTGACATGAACTCCACATTACTGTAATCATTTTTATGTTGAAATATCATTTGGAATTGTGATTGCCTTTTCAAAAGTGCCTATTTCTTAGGTGACGGAGGGCAAGCTGTTGACATGCAAGCACAAATTTCGCCCACCCTGTTCTGTTTTCTACAAATAGCAGTCATCATGTTATATATGGCAGATGCATGCTTCCCTACTAAAAACTTAAAACGGCAATCATAAGCTTCAACACTATTTTGCATTCTTGCCAAGAAAAGCTCATTTAATATGGAAATGTTCCAAAAGGAGACAGCGAATAATTGAGGAAATCTAACCTGAGTAGTGGATTGAGGGCAGAAGTTACGTGGTTTGCTAAGGACATACGACTCAGTGAAATATCACAATAGCTCTTTATCTTCCACTGGAAATTCCCATTTTAATTCATTAAAAGTTGGTAACACTTCTATCTCCGTTAAAAATGCTGATGCAGCTACTTGCAACACCAGTATTTCCATGTCTTAGCCAACTTCTCTAAATAGTACACAAATCCTTCAATAAACAACAGCTCCTTTCCTCACTGTGATTTAGCTGTTTGTTACACTGTACCTAGTTCTCTGGGTTGGTGTGACACCATACTCACCATCCTGTTTGCAGTATGAAGTATGGGAATAGTTCTGCCCTTCCGATATTTAATTGCATAACTTAAACTAATTAGTATATACTGATTTCATTCATTTGTGCTTCATAGAGGTGATTTTCAGCAAAGTGTAATTTCAATGAATTGTGCTCACATTTTTAAGATTGGTAGAAGTGTAATTTTGATGTAAAGTAGTAGACCCATATATATATATATACATATATATATATATATATATATATATATATATATATATATATATATATATATCCCTGTTATATACATATACATACACACACACACACACACACACACACATATATGTATATATATATATATATATATATATATATATATATATATATATATATATATATATTTATATATATGCATATATATATATATATATATATATATATATATATATATATATATCTATATAAATATAAGCTGAGTAGTATAATGAGTGCAGAAGTTACATGGTTTGCCAAGGACATACAACTCAATGAAATATTGCAATAACTCTTTACCTTCTACTGTATATGTGTGTGTGTGTGTGTGTGTGTGTGTGTGTGTGTGTGTGTGTGTGTGTGTGTGTGTGTGTGTGTGTGTATGTGTGCGTGTATGTCTGTATTGGCTGACATATCCATATTATGGTGAGTAAAGCTGCACTATGGCACACACACACACACATATATATATTGTTGGTCAAAGGACAAAAAGTAAGGGCTCAGCAGTAGATAATGCACTTACTTACAACCCCCTGTATCTCCTAGATGTCACCACACACACACCAAGAAGTGAACATGTTGTGTTATGTATAATGTTTTGTACTCATGTGTTGTCAGGGCAAATTGTTTTTGGCCACCGGCTTGCCCTTCCGAATGCAAACAGACACATATGGCCAAAACGGCTACCCTGACAACATAGCTAGGATAAAAATCAGTATTCTGAGTGCTAGGCTTGCTAGATGCTAGATGCAGATGACAGTAAGAAGCAATGTCTCTCTGCAGGCCACACGTGCTGTTCAGCACAGGCTTTGTGTATCTCCTCTACAAGTAGTTCAACTGCAGTCTTTTAAGAAGTAGACTTGAGCTGTGGATTGTGCATTAAATGCTACGTTCTGAGGTGTGTATGAATTGATAGGTAGCAGTTCTAATCTCACTCCAGCCCATTTCGTATGTCTGTGTGTGTATGTGTCTCTCCCTTCCCTCCAAAACCAGTATGAATCCCCCACTGAATTCCAAACTGCAATGGATCTGCACTTTTTGGCCCTTGCTGTTGATGCAGGGCTCCAAACTTCTGTCTTCCAGAAGTCCTGCTGATGTCACCTACCATAATACTACCAACAGCCATATTAATGTCAGGCTTAAGCCTTGGGATGTGTGTTAAGTACTTTAATGAGTAAGACCTAGATAGGCAGGGACTGTAATCTCACTCCACCCCACTTAGTGTATTTGTGTGTGTATGTGCATTTCCCTACAAAAGAAATGCAATTTACCACAGTGACCTAGGAAAATGCAGGGTTTTGCACTATTTTGGGTGTAGCAGGTGACCCAGGCCTCCAAAGTCCTGTCCTCCACAAGGCCTGCTGATATCATCTAGTTTAAGAGTACCTAAAGAGCAGCAGATGTCAGACCTGAGCTGTGGCAAGTGCATTAAGTACTCTGATCTATAGTGCCTAAATTTAAACAGGTAGAGGTTCCAATCTTGTTACAGTTAACTTGGTGTTTGTGGGGGGGGGGCTGTGTAGTGTTATGCAAACATTAATTGCTACTGGTAGTATTCTCACTCTAGTCCTGTGAGTGTGGGTATAGATGCTAGCCAAGCATTTTACATCAGCCTATGGGATCATAGGATCATTGGAATTTACTTGACTAATGGTCCTAGGGCACTTACAATCCTAGCCAAGTTATTACCTCTATTTACATGATCAGCACCTAGTACCCCTGTCCAAGAGGGACACAGGCAGAACCCCCATGGTGAACTGATGGTCACCCATCCAATTGTACAGATTGCATCTGAAGAGGGCCAATGAAGTGCTCTGTTTGATATTAAGTATGAGTTTGTTCCAAAGGTTTTAAACCCTGGTAGACATAGCTCTCACTCCAGCATGTTTTATTGATGTCACATACCAGGTTAAAGTCCTTACAACAAGTAATCCATGTACCATTTGACTTACCGATATGCAGCATTTCCAATAAAGCGGAGTCACAGATTGCCTTGTATACTCTGAGTAGTCTGTATGACACAGAGTAAGGTGACAGTGATTTCAGATGATCCCCATTGGACAGATGGTGAAGACTTGAATTTCCCTTGTGAGGAACCTTTGTGATCTATGCAATTACCACTGGTGCTTGGACAAATACATAAAAAATAGACGTTGCACACAAATATTGGCCTGATGAGGGAAGAGTACATGGAAGTTATAACTGCTTTATATTTGGGTGACAGTGCCCTCAGTTATGACATGAGCATGATAGAATGTTCTTCTCATCACTGTGGAGACATGGTGATCTAAGGTAAGATAGATGTAAACCTTTGTGCCCAGGTCTCTTACCCCTGAGTATGTACGTAAAGCGTTGCTATTGATGTGATACTTAGCAGGAACATTGCTGGTACCAAAAGGAGTGATGCTACATATATTTGCATGGAGTTTAAGGCCATTATTGTGGCAACATTCATTTGGTCATGAACTGAAACCACTGCAGTAGTTGAATCCAATTTATTCACAATATGAAATTGCAATAAAAACAAGTTGCAAATAAAACTTCAAGTTAAGCGCTTTCTTCCCATGAAATATGGGACTTCATCAGAACAAAGCTAACTTACATACCCAGCCATTATATATACATCCTACTCCACCCATTATTACATTCCATAGCCCATCAATTAAACATTTAAAGTGAAAGGACCATATCCTAAACATTAGTCTTTCTAACAAAATCTAACAAATACTTATTAAAATACATAGAAAAATAAAAAATAAAAAATAACTATTGACCCTAATTTCTTGAAAATTGAATAAATAATTATATTTTTCTTAACCCATAATATTCCTTAATTTTAAAACACTGGAAATGCTTACATTTGCATTTATACCTTGGTATTGTGTTGCATCCAACTGAAACTGCCATTTTAACTCACAAATATCCAGGCAAAAATCCAGATTTTTTCCTTGTGCATCTTTAACTAGTTGTTGTAAAACAAGAAATTTAAAAATATGACTAGGGAATTATGTCTTATGTCTGCTAAGTGCACTTGTCATTTACGTTTTCTCATATCCATGAGATGTTCATACATCCTATCCCTTAAGCATCTACTGGTTTTCCCTATATAAAATGTGGTACATCCCTGACACTTGGCTCTATAGACCACATTGGTACTATTACAATTGAAGTGACTTATATATATATATATATATATATATATATATATATATATATATATACATATATATATATTCTTTTGCCATTCAAAAAAAATGTACATTTTTCCTGTCTCCAAAATATAGGGGCAATAAGGGCACATACCACATTTACAGTTACCTAACTTTCTGTTTACATAACCACTGTCATGTGAGCCTCCCAGTATGTTTTTGAGAGATCTATCCTTCCTATACACTGTCTTAGATACTTTACCAACTTTTTGGCCATCCAATTGATCAAACTGTAAAGTGTCCCAGTTATTTCTTATAACCTCTACCATATGGTCAGAATCCAAATTATATGTTGTAATGAAACTTACCCCTTCTCTCATTAACCTTTCCCTTTTACATATTGCCATACATCCATTTTCTTTTCCCCCCAGTAATGGTTGGTACACACCCTCCTGTCACTTCTTCACAATCTCATCTCTAATATTATTTAAAAGCAATTCCTGGTAATCTCTCTTGGCAAACATTCCCATAATAAATCTCACTTCCATCAAAAAGCCACTATCCCTTTTGACCATCCTGGTTGCCCGTATCATTTGTCCTTTAACAATGTACTTTTTTGATGGTACGGGTGCCACCTTCCAAATTCTAGGTACGAGTTTGAAAATGTCAGCTTCCTATAAATCATGGAAACCAAATGTTTAGTTTCATCACTTATTTTCAAGTCCACATCCAGATATGATAAGTTAGTTCTACTATAAGTGTATGTGAACTTTAAAAAGTCCCCTGTCATATTTATATAATCTAGGAAAATTTTCAACAGGGCTTCTGCCCCTTTTCACATACAAAAAACATTATTCAAAAACCTGGTATAATACTCAATGTATTGCCAACATTCACTCACCATCACATACTCCTGCTCCCAATATGACATGACATAATTGGCAAAAATGGGGGGCACATGCAGCCCCCATCGCCACACCTGTAACCTGCCTGTAGTATTGGCCCTTAAAATACACAAAATGATTTCTTAAAATTACTTCAATTAAGGCAATGCATTTATTAACTTGACTTTTGATCATAAATTCCAGTTTTAAGTAGCTGAACCATTTAAGACCTTGCTCATGGGGAGAAAGCGCTTAACTTGAAATTTTATTTGCAACTTGTTTTTATTGCAATTTCATATTGTGAATAAATTGGATTCAACTACTGCAGTGCTTCCGGTTTGTGGTTAAAAATGTTGAACTTTCTGGTAATCATTTGGTTATGTATGACCCTCTTGTAAGATGTTCACATAATTTAGTGATTATATGGCCGCTCCCAGTTTGGAGGAAACAGCATACCTTGTCAGCCACAGACATTCACTTTGTGTTTGAATGTCAGATAAATGGATTCCAAACATTAGAGGTCCCAGGTCTAAGCCCTGTGGGACACCAGTGGTTACAGCTATGCTACTGGAGGTGGATACCCTTATTCTAACTATATGAGTTCTATCAGTGAGCCGGTTAGTGACCCTGTGATGACCCCCCACTGGACCAGTAATCAAGGAGCCTCAATCCTCAACACTGGCACCAGTGGGGGACGTACACTGGGAGGATGACAAGTACACACACAGTATTTCTAGATGCAGCTCTTTGCATTTACTGCAATTTGCCTTAAGAGCACACAAAGACCACAGTCAGTCTGGGCCTGGTTTCTCCCTCTTCCTCCAGATCCCAGTAAGACTCCCCACTTGCACAGCTATAGAGTTGAGATCTCAGCACAGTGACCAAACCAAGATCTCCAGCACCCTCTCTGTCCAACCAGTGCATCATGTTCCTGCCTAAGTATCTGACACACACACACTCTTTGAGGTTTGATTTACACATGCACACACCTGGGAAAGGCTAGCACAGGTTTGCTAGCTATGTCCCCTTCTTCCCAGACTATAAAGTAGTTATTGCTGTCACCAGTCACTCTTTATCAGCTTCTTTAAGGCTCTTAACAAAGGGTGTCCAATCTTACTGTGTAATATTGATATTAACACAAATGGTAGTTTGACTGAGAGCAAGGCTATTAGGAGTGACTAACACAGTGTCACCAAATAAACATGCAAGTACTCTCAAAACTTAGATATCTCTGCACAGATCAGCCACAATGAAAGGTTTAAATATATTTAATAATAAATAATAAAATAACAAGGCAATACTAAATATATATTCATAGTGACATCAGAGTTCAAAACCAAAGAAAATATTTAAAACAACATTGCAGGACAGTCTCAAATAAAGAAAGAAAAATATCTAAACTATGTTTCACTATATTCCTGACTGAATCTAAGAGAATTACAGTAATCTAATAACTTACTAATAGAGCAAGGCAGATGTGGTTAATGGAACGTCTAGTTGTTGTCAGGTCCAAGAGTAAATACAGAAAGATGTCTCACTAAGAGACTTCTCAAATTAATATCTCAAATATTACAGCTGGGATAACTTGCAGAATTACATCAATTTGTGTCATCTGACCGCTAGTTCCCAGGCCAAACAACCAGTAAAGAAGTGGACATATTTAGCATCTACCTGTACAAAATATACAGACAAGGGCTTCTCCTCAGATCTCTGACAAATGCTGGAAGTCATAAAATAATTGCGTTCCTTCATGCTTTCAAGACTAGTAATTACTTCACCCTAAAGACAATACAGAAAGTTTCCTACTACAAGCATCATGTCTCTTGCTGTATTGAAAACTGAAAGATACCATCTTTTATGGCCTAGCCATAAAGTAATTTAATTTCCATTATTTTTCTGAAGTTAACCTCCTGTATTCCAGTTTCCACTGTTAAAATATATGCATTTAAACAGTTACAATAGTGCATGTACATTTCTGTTCTCTTGCAGTAGAACACACTGTGGCTACATTTCAAACAGCACTCTGCAAATACCCTTTTCAACACGCACATGTTTGTACAAGCAGTTTGATATACACACGACATACAGTTCTAAAACATTTGTAACACAAGCATCTTGTAGAAATCATTTCAATATTCACCAATGACATATAATTATTTACAAAAGTCCAGCTAGCTGGGCTGGCAGTATCTCCTTTCATCACAGACCCCTCTAGTGATATTACTGTTGAAACTCACTGGGTGGGTTTGTCAATGATGCCTGAGTGAGGGATAGCATCAAACGGCTTGGCTAACTTCAGGTAGTTGTATGCACAGATGTCCCCTCATCCAGGTCATTGGTGACTACCTCATAGAATTCCACCAGGTTTAACAGGCATGTTCTCCCTTCCACAAATCCAAACAGTATAGGGTCAAGTGTTTGTATATTACCAATATTTTTGTTGATAAGGTCCATGATGATTTGTTCTATGGTCTTACATATATGGCTAGTCGGGCTAATAGGTCTATAGTTCCTATGGTCAGTGGATGCACCACCTCTGTACAAGGGAATAACAGTGGCCATTTTTTATTTAGCTGGGATGCAGCTGGTAATTACATTATGATTGTAAAGAGTTCCCAGTGGTGATAGTAATCCATGTTGGAACCCATGTAGGATGCAGCCTGGGATGTTAGATGCAATAGATGCTGTGTTTATCACCTTAGAGGGGACATTTACTACCTGTTCTTTGGAGTTACAAGGCATGCTGCAGGTTGTAGGAATGTCATGGTGTAAGTGTGGTGGGGACAGGGGAGTGCACTTGTCACAGAACCTGTCAGCCAGCAGGTTAGCTACGTCTACAGGCTCATTATATAAGGTATCATTAACTATGAGTATGGCAACAATGTGGGCCTTTTCTTTAACGTTACACATGTAACTACACAATACCTTGGGGTTGTCTTTTGTGGAGGAGGCTAATTTGGTCCCAAACTTTGTTTTTAGGACTTCACATTGACACATATTTGCTTGTTTAAGCTGAGGAGGGAATGCCTCCTTGTGCAGATGTCAACCCACTGGTCAAGGGCATTGTAGTTAAGGAATTTAACTAACCTCAGGGAAAGTGAGTTTGAGCATGAGTAATCTACCTAGTTGGTCGGTAGTTAAAGTCACCCCAAACCATCTTGTTGCGATGTATCTTGATAGACTCAAGTAGAGCCATATAAGCACAGTGGGCATCTTGATTCATGCAACTGCTCCTGAAGCTGGCAATGCTTTGATTAGGTGTCCTACAACAGTTAATAGCACCTTCAGTTTCTCCAGGGAATCATACTGTCTAACCAGTCTGGATGTATATCAATCCTTAATATGTATACACCACCTGCATTACTTTGTACACTTTAAGTTTGATGTCTGAACTTTTGGAAGGAGGTGTAGCCTGGTATGGCTGTGGTGATCTCAACAACTTTGATCCAAGTGTCGGTGACTGCACAAATGTCTGCATCTTCCCAGGTAGGACAACTTCCAGTGATTGGAGGTTCGTGGTGACATTCCTAGCATTTAGCAGCATAACCGTGATGTTGTTTGCAGATGGCATTTTCAGATTGGAAAATATTCCTTTGAGACACCACCTAACGGGCACATTATGGAGGTGGCAACAGCCTTGGCCAGTAGCCAAAATCCGAGAAGTGACAAATGAAGACCATCTTTGGCAAAGCATTGAGGTTTGTTGAGCAGGTCATCCCAGGCTGACAGATAGTGGATCCCCTTACAATGACACCACACACTAAGGGAATTATTGATGCCCATCAATTTCCATTTCTATAGAGCCATCATCCTAGGTGATGGTAAAATGCAGCTCAAGGCCAGGGCATACCTGCCTGAGACACATAGTCTGTAATCTCAGTCATGTCTCTGCATACAGTCCTGAGAGGTATGTCTCAAGTTGTACACACCAACAGGAACTATGATGTAGTCATAACAGTATCTGATGTTGACAGACTTCAGTGCATCTGTGATATGGTATATCCTGGCACCTCACAGAAAGCTGACTGTGACCTTTCCCTTATGAAGCCTGGTGAGAGGCACAGTGATGTGTCTCACAATGTAATCACCTATGAGTAATACATTTGTTTTTGTGTTTAGCCTTAGGTGTTTGACTGGTGACAGTAGAGCATGAGCTATTATGTTTACTGTGTTCTGCAAAGGTACGGTTATATGTAATGAGCTTGGATTGGGTTTCTGAGGTATCTGGTGTTTACTTATGTGTCTTGTAAGGACCTCTGCACACGTAGGTATGTATGATGTGGGTTTCGGTGGAGTAGGAGGTGAGGAGTGCATGTTGGCAATCCACTCATTGTCATATGTACTGACTGGTGTGTGTGAGAGCATGGATGCAAGGCTTTTAACATAGTCATATCTCTCACACATTGTGTTTGTGTGGAATAGGAGTAGAGGGTTGGGAGCACTTTCTATGTCTTGGCAGCAGTCAGTGATAATGCCATTAATAATAGATTCTTACTTGTGTACATGTCAACAGGCCATGGTTAGGCAATGTCCTGACAGATGCTTAAATTTAAAATGTTATCACCTTTATGTTGTCATCCTAAAGTAAAACAGTACTTGAAAGTGTGGCATAACATATTAGATTGACTAAGATGCTTTGCCAGGCATGTGGCACTTGCATTAACCATAACACTGTTATTAGGCAGGGTAGCAATAGCATACCTACAAATGTTACAATGTGCAACTCCAGCAAAGTTAGTCATGCTGCTACACCATTGTGATTGATAACCTCAAACAAACTGTCTGTAGGCAGTCTTTGCAGTGAATATGTGGATGCCTGTGCACAGAAAACTTGTTCAACTTTGCAGTCATATCTTTGGCTTGCAAGTCTATAATGGCTATCAAGCAATGAGACAGCAAGTGGATGTTGTGTGAAATGATGTGATAACAATATAACTGTACAGTATGGCATACCTAGGACATGTGGGAGGGAGAAACACATTGGCCAAAGGTGGCCACTCCTCTGCAGTGGGCCTCACATCCATGTCAAACAGATGTCCACCATTATGCTGTTGAAGGGCAGGCTGCATGAGTTGCTGGGAAATTGACACCTAACATGAATCACTGCCACTGTGGAGCTTGCTAGTGCAACCTTGGAAATCTATGTCACCTGACATTGAACATTGTATTATGATGCAGCAGCTATGCTCGTAATCGCCAAGAGGTCAGTACCCTAGTCAAATACTATGAGGCTCAGAACAAGGCATAGTACATGCAAAAGCCAAATGATTGCTCTAGTTGATAATCAGGGCATCTACCTAGAAAAGATTATGGTGGGGATTTAATAAACTCCATGTAGGAATAGTGTATGTCCTACATGGAAGGTACCATGGCCGTGTCTGTGGTTCCCCCTCAACAGCACTCCTTGCATATTAATGAAGGTGTGCTACTAAGGGAGAGCTGTGTAACACGGTTACTAAATAAGTGTAGGGGGTGTGTTGCAGTGTCCGGAGATGAGTAACACACCCTCTGCACTGTCAAAGTGCCAGATGGCACTGAAATATAAAAGTCAAATATTTTCTATTTTTTTTTTTTTTTTTTTTGCATTTGTGCAGCACAGCACGGCGCTTAGCAATGGACAGGTACCAGGCATCTAAAAATAGAAACTGGATACTTTTAATTTCATACAAAGGTCAAGTTTAAGCATAACTGAGCATGTTTGTGCTGCACAGTGCGGTGCTCAGCAGTACTTAAATGTAGCTGAAAGCTATATAGAAATGTGTATCAGGTCTCAGCATATCCATGTAGCTGAATGGTTAGAGTCACAGTCTTGTGTGCAGTAGGTGCATGGTTTGAATACACAGGCAAACCATTCAGTTTTTATATTTGATAGCAATATGTTATACATTACTTTTTTAATTTGATGTATGTATTGACATTTGTTAACCGTGTTAGTGCTGCTGGGCCAAAAGTTCACAATCAGTGGATACCAGAGGAGAAAAGATCCAGTTACACATAAGTTTACAATACCTAAAATGCACACTCCAAGGTAAAGAAATTAAAATACATAAGGTCAGGAAATATATAAGTGCAATATGTACACATAAAAATAAAGTAGTAGTAATGAACAAATAATTTAATTTTTGTTATTGTTTTTTTTTTTAATCTGGATTACCCTTCACTAAGCTCTGTAAGCACTGCTAAGCCAAGCCAAGCAGTGCTTAAATAGGACCTGTTTTAGCACTGCTTAGCAATGCACAGCTCCGCTTAGCTGATTTGTGCACTGCTAAACAAACCCTGTTTATGCAGTCCTCAGCTCAGCTAAGCTGGTTTGCACACTGCTAAGCATTGCTAAGTATTGTCAGATTAAGTAATGTTCAGCTGAGCTCAGTGGGTTTGCACAGTGCTAAGCAGAGCGCCACATTTTTAAAAATGGCCCAATGGCAGCAAAGGGTGGGAAAACAGCCTGTTGGAGTTTGATCAGTCCAGGAACTATGGCAGGAGTTGGAGAGGGTGCATGGTTCTGGGTGCAGAGGTGTGGCATTCTGGAGTGCAGGGTCATGGTTGGACTCCTAGTAAAAGACGAAGAAATCCAGCTGGGTTGGAATACAAATCAGAGGCCTGGGGCTGGCTGGAACATGACCTCACCAGTGGAACTGCTGTCCCCCACATAGGTGAGCAGGTGCATCACCATTTTGATGACTTGAAGCATAGGAAGGGAGATCTCTTGGCCACTTGGATCCAAGATGCCTGGTATGACAATGTTCCACAAGTTTGTAAGTATTGCTTGCATTGTTTTACCAATAAGTAATCTGCATGTGTGATAGATATGCATAATTGTGCAATTGTCTCCCCACAGCTGCAGAGAAGAGAGCTTGCAACCTGAAGGCCCATGCAAGGCACCTGGCCAGGTTGCACCATAAGTGTGATGAGTACAGATATATCTTGCAATTTATATAAATACGAAAGAGTACAGTAGTAACTGCCAGTAGATATATTCTGTTTTGAGTGTACTCCAATGAATGTGATCATAGACCTGGACTGATATAAGTGAGTAATGTCAGGTACAGTTCAATATAGATGAAAGCATGCAACCTGCTGATGTTAAGGAAAGAAACTTACTACTGTATTAATAATGTTAAGGAAACAAATGTTTATACTGTATTAATAATGTTAAGGTAATAAAGTACAACTGCATTCATAATGTTAGGGGAAATACATTTATCTGCCTTCATAATTTTAAGGAAATAAGGTTCAACTGCATCCAGAATTGTTAAGGAAATAATGTTACTACTGCATACATTGTGGAATAACAGCTGTCTTGCAACATCTGCATTATTCAAAGTGTTCATCAATAAAGACTGTTAGATGTATACCAATCATTGTTTCATCTCACCCCTAATAAAGCTGTGTTGTGCAAAATGTGTGTATTTTTTGTGCTGTTGGTCAAGAAATTGAGTATTACAAGTGCTGTGAAGAAAACACAGGAATAATACCATGAAGTGACTGAAGGTTAGCTGATAAAGCACTGTTTTGCTAAAGTGTAGATGTGTTGCTGTATTACAAGATATAATGCATTATGATATTTGTTCTGCACTAAGATCTGAGCCTAGAATAGTAATGGCTAAGGTATAATAGTGTGTTTATCTCAAGATTGTCTTGTGTTAACCATTACATTTCAGCTGTATGCATTCCTGAACTTAGTCAGGCTGCTGCAGGCAAGTATGAAACTGCAATATCTGTAGACTCTAAATATACCATCTGCAACTGTATATGGGTCAGGTAGGCAACCCAGCACTTTGATATGGTCTGTACACATCACACATATTCTCATCCACTAGGGGCTAAATGTGTACACCTGCATTCCAAGTATTACTACACAGTTCACCTACTATCTCTGTCATGCATGAATCTCATGCATGGGTTTTCAAGTGTCACTGCAGTCTTGTATGACACATTACCAGGTCACAGTGTGTTACCAGGTGAGCTCTAGGTATATATTAGTCAAACAACATTCAGCATTGGCTCAGTGTGATAAAAGCTACGTATGTTATACATTTTGTCACACACAGACCAGGGTTTAAGTCCAGGGACAAGTACTATTAAATATTAATAGAAACTCATGTATTGTTAACAGGTGTTATCCCCACAGGAGTTACAGGTAAATAAAAGGCTATAGTAGATGCTCAAATGAGTTATTAATTAGTGTGTCCAGATGCACCAGAGTGTTAACAGCATTGCTCAACAAGGTGATAAGACTGCAGTAAATAAAAAGACAACAAGTACACTACTAATACAAGTTATTAAAACAAATAAAACTGTTTAATCTTGGTACAGCTATATGCCTGGTGTGTCTGTGAATGTTTGCTGATAGTCTAACCCCATGCCTGCCAAAGACGGCATGATAAGCATAAACTCTCTGTACTGTGCACAATACATGTCTCTCAAGTGTCACGCTGTCACAGACTGTGATCACTGTTGCCAAATACCTGGGACACACATTTAACAGCCACTTGATTTATTTCAATAGCACAGTCAGACTACATCAGTCCACAGTAGACAATGGTAGTCACATATGTTCCCCTGCAGTTGTGTACCCCTGTAGTTGTGTACCTGTAGATATTACAGCTTGGCCCATACTGTCCCATGTGGATAGCTTGAGAGGTATGTAGTTGCTACAGAAACTATAAGCCACTTGTACACATAAATTAAGGGCAGACCTGCAAAGTATATAAGGATTCTGTTGCAAACAGTATAGCCTATACTGGTAGTAATGGCATGCATTTCTCTCTCCCCCACCACTTATCTGCATCATAATTTATTATTCTTATACATCAGGTATGGTTTTCTTTTAACATATGTTGTTCTCAAAACATTATGTTGGGCCTTGTGTTTTATTATTCTTAGGAATTACAATGTTTGCATACTAATATACCTTGTTAAATTACCTATGTTGTTGACCTTATGCCATACCTGTTACTGGCATGATGTTACAATACTGACAGTTATCCTAATTATCGTTGTGTTATATATGCTATGCAATGTTGTGTTACTGGGTTATGTGATTTGTTCTGGCATGTTGTTACAACTAACCACATGTTCTCTTCATTACTAACCTATACACTTTGATAAACTTCAACACCATAACTCAACTGAGTAGGCTAGTTCCCACGGATCCACCTACCCTACCTCAACTGGCCATGGCACCGGGTCCAAGTATGTTTGGGACCGAACCTGGAGCTTCCCCTTTGCAAGTTCTGCACCATCTATAAGTGGAACCACCTCAGGGGATAGGGCCTGTCCCACTTGGGTGCAGGCACGGAGAGGTGGTCACCCAATGACAGCTACCAGGCATGGTGTGTAGGATCATGCAGCAAGGGTTTGACGATTGACTGTGCCAGATTGAAGGCAGACTGACCAACCTGGAGGGGCAGGTTGGCCCCGGCACCCAACTCCCAGCACAGCCACCTTCCAGGCTGTGAAGGAGCATTCGTGACTGCCCATGTGTGGAGAGCTCAGTCCCACTGCTGCCATCTTGGGGGGCATGGCTCTCCGATTCCATAACACCCTCCCTGCCCAAGGTGTTTACCCCTCTCATGTGTCATACACCGGCCCTGTCTTCTGTCTTGTCTATTTGCAAATGCTACCTCTCCAACCCAACTTACCTCCCCACATGTATTTATATATCTCTTTACCAACATTCCAATCTCTCCTTAAAAAAAATATGGGCATCTGCCTCACAAAAAATTGCCTCATATATATCTTTCCATTTTGCCCCATGTGCACTACCCACAATCAATCATTACAGCAATTAATCAACACAGTTATATCACCCACACCCCTGTCGCTGGGATGTGAGGCTCCAACTTTGCTGTACAAGAAATGGAGAGCTATGGTCCTTTCCTACACCTGTCCTGCACATCCCTACCTACCTTTCACATTGTTTTCCCCCATTTGCCCCCATTTTACCACTTTCCTATTGCCTCATTATAGCGCAGGTTTAAGAGGAGCTTGTCATGCAAACTCACTTAAAGTTGCTTAAAACTGCTTTAATCACCTTCTGTCTTTCTGACATTGTTATGCACATCAGCCAAGCTTCAAACCCCAGACCCTACCAACTATAGCATAGTGCATTAGCCCACTAGGCTACTCAGCTCTGAAGAACCTCAGGTGTTTCCATAAACATATCATGAGTATCAGTGATGCACATCAGGAAAAAAATGCACTCCTGCCAAGTCTCAAATCCAGGACCTTGTCAACTACAATATAGCACCATAGCACACTAGGTCACTCAGGTCTAAAGAGGAATAGGTGTTTCTATACACATATCATCAGTGCCACTGACACACTGCTGGTACATATAATGGGGAAAATGACAGCATACTTGGGACTGTGATGTAGACACCAAACCAGTACGCAGCCAAATAAATGCAGATGGATGTACATGAGGTCTAGGATATCAGATAGAGCTGACAGCTGCATATACTGTTGCAGAATGTCCACAGTTGTGCCACCTAATTTTGGCATGGTTGTCACAAATCTTGTTCTGTGTGCTGAAGTACTGGCACATTAGTACAGAATGAGATTAGAAAATCATGACAGACAGCTCAGTATCACATGTAATACCCATCCAAACACATATGTTCATGCCAATCCTGTGTAACAGACTGTATGCATGCACATATGTCTTGCAAATACACCCACTATAGCATTGACTCAGTAGCTCAATCTGTTATATTCCTAGCATGCTGTACATTTTGCCACCCACAGTGCTGGCTGCCATTCCAGTCTGTTGTATGTCAGGTACATACTTGTCAAAACAACAAATAACTGACTGAGACATGCAGTTTTAAAGCAGATCCAGTTGCTGCTACTGCAGTCACTGCCACCCATATTAGCATTTCAAAGGTCTGTAGGATGGGACACACTTCACATATATGTATAGGCATCCTAAATGTTGCCTACCACTCTCTGGATGGCACTATTACATTGCATATGTACCTGAGGCACGTGCCTCACCTGAACTGTTATGGGTGCCATCACTCTGGCTATGCTGTCACAACAGAGGTGACACTGCTTTCTCACTGACATATACAGCTTGCTGTCCCACAATGTGTTCACAGCCCCCAGTATGACTCCTGGCCAGAATGCAGCAGCTGCAGCCTGCAACATATGCATCAGTATGTTCAGCTACCTGCTACAGACTTACCATACCTCCCAAACACCTAGAACAGAGGATCCACACAACACCCATACAGAAAGGGGTGGGGGGGGTTGGTCAAGTGACAGGGACATGTGTCACAGTCTTCCCCTACAAACATACACAGCTGATAGACCAGCCGTTACTGCAGCAGCATGCATATTCTGATGTAAATGACTTATGACACATCTGCCACATAATCAGAAAGTCTGTTTACAATGGCCAAACACAGCATGCCAAACTGTGGACATACCATATACATCTGGACAGTGGACAGTATTTTTACCTACCCTCTGTGATTCTGTAGTCCCCACACCTCAATAATATAAATCTCACAGACCAGGAAAAGGGCCAAGCCCTACATGAAGGCCTTAAATATAGCACTGTGGTGCCATGCCATTGGCTAATGAAAATACAACCCAGCTGCTCTGGATGCAATTAGCAAGTGTGAGCCACAGATTGGTCCACAGGAAATCACCTGTTCATGAGCATTACCTACAAAAGACAATCTGCTGCCTATGGTAAACAGGTCTGTTACTTTCTTTATGAAGACAGATCGTGAGAACATAAGCATTATAATACAGGATTTCTGCACATAAAGAAGAACAGCACTATACCAGGTAGGTAATAGAAGCCCCATATAATGGGATGCAGATGGGAGGATGCAGTTATGGGAAATAAGGATTAGAACAGTAGATCTGTACTACATATCATGGAATGACATGCTGCTGTTACTCAGCTGTCTGGCAGCTACAGGCTTTCCTGTTGGCTGTGTCTGCTGTGACATATATCACAGCTCTAGCCCTCTGAATCCCTCCAATAATGGTCTGGTCATGTATGAATGCTACTGGATTGTGTTTTAGACAATAGTGACAGTAAGTACTGGTGGATATGGCTGGCCTATCATATGATGTACTGTCAGTCAGCTCATCTCAGCTTGTGAATGTCACACAGGCATACTTCAAACATTGTGCAGGTGTCCATGACTGTTCCTGATGTACTCAGGCTGGGACACTGTGTACTCCATACATGTATCCCATTGCTTGAGAGCTATGCCTAGCATACCTCTTGACTTCCTACAGCAAGACAGCAGGTTATGGCCAGTAGTAGTGGGGGAACACAGGCCCGGCTTCAATGATAGAGTATACATATTGAGCATACAATGTAAAGGAATGAATACAGTACCAGATATTAATGTACCGTAACTGTTTTCTGTCTGACATGTGACAGCCAGATTACCCACAGTCTGGGAACAAACATTACGTATTGTCCAACTGTTTGCCACACATTCACATTTGTCTGGCAGAGGGTCCACATGTATCAGGCACATGTACACATTCTTCAAACATCTGTGTACTGCTGATGTTGGACACCTACAGGGAGGATATCCCACAGCATGCTTGCAGTTCTGTCAGTCATTGGGTCACACACATGTTGCTGGACTGTAGTAACACTCACCTATTTGTTGGATGGTGGCTGCATGACATGGTACTGGGACATTGCCCAAAAGGGGGCACACCACTGTAGATGGCAGTGATGGGAGTGGAGACATGACAACACAGTCCATCACAGCACAAAGGTCCATAACTGGTATACTTAGGATCATAGGAGGTTAGTAGGCTTTTGGCACTGAAGCCCTCAAAAGCCTAGCCCAGAGTTTAGGCCATGTTTCTGCAAGTCAGCACCTGATGCCCCAGTCCAACTGGGACACAGGTGGTATCCCAAGGGTGCATGACCTGTTTACCATCCAGTTATCCAGGTGTCACTTAAAAAGGGGTAAAGAGATACTCTGCCTGATGTGGACAGGGTGTTCATTCCACAGCTGGGTGAGTGTGAGGGCCACACATCTGACCTGCCAACAAGTCCTGTTGATGTCACAGACTATGTTGAGGGTGCTTGTGTGGGTTACTCGACTGGAGCTTGAGTTGCACATGTGCAGCTGTCCCATCAAGGTGGAGTCCATGATCACCTTGTATGCCACACAGAGATCACTTTAGAGCAGTCTGTATGAAAATGGGAAGAGGGGATGGCCTTGTAGCTTATCTGTGTATGGTAGATGCTTGAGGCCCTGGTATTCCCAGGTGAGGAACCTCTGTGATCTCCCCAGCTGCTGCATGTGCTTTGTGAGGTACATGATGAAAGGGGCATTATACTCAATAATGGGCCTTATTAGGGAGGAATACATGTTGTTATGGCCCCTATGTCCCTGGAGGAGATACCCTTATGTATGAGGTGGGCCATGTAGAAGGCTTTCCTTACAAAGGAAGCAATGTGGTGGTCAAATGTCATGGTGCCATCAACCTATGTGCTCAAATCCCTCATGACTGATTGCATCCTTAGAATGTTGTTATTAATGTGATAATTTGTGGGGACATCAATCTCTTCAAAGGGGATGGTGCTGCATTTTGTGGTATGCAGCATGAAGCCATGTGTCTGGCACCACTCATGTGTCTGCTTGAGACTCTCTTGGTGGATGTCCACATCAGTAGAGGATCCAGTCTTCTGCAAATGTAGTCAGCCATAGCCCACTGGTTGTGCACTGTACCTCAGAAGAGTAAATCACACATAACAGAGGCCCCAAGACAGAACACTGGGTTACACCTCTAGTTACTGGTCTACCACTTGAGGTGGTTTCCCCCTATATTGATGGGTGCTGTCAGTGTGCTAGATATCTGGTAACATATGGATTTATGCATAGTTGAGAGCATATATCTATTATAGCCAAGTGGGGAATACTGTGAAAGTCTTTGGCCTGGTCAAGGTAGGCAGTGTGCACTGTCTCCCCCTCATCCATGGCTTTGGTGACTATGTCAAAGAAGCTATCCAAATGCAACAGACATGACCCCCCCCCCTTGACAATGCCAAACTGTGTGTTATCAAGAGTGTGGAGGTCACCAATGTCCTTGTTAATGAGGTTCATGATCTGTTCCATGGCCTTGCAGATCAGGCTAGTTAGGCTGATGGGTCTGTAATGTGCCAGATCAGTGGATGCTCCACCTTGGTGTAATGGGATGACAGTGGTTGCCTTCCATTTGGCTCAGACAAAGGCAGTATTAAGGCTTTGGTTGAATGCAATGCCTAATGGTGCTGCCGGTTCATGCTTGAGGTCATGTAGGATGCATCCTGCGATATCATTGGGTCCCCTGGAGGCTGTATTCAATGACATTGAGATGCCACTGATGACCTGTTTCCTAGAAATAAGGGGAAGTAGGCAGGTACCGGGGATGTCCGGATGTACTGACAGGGGGGACAGTGGGTGATGCTTTCACTGACTCTGTCAGTCAGCAAGTTTGGTATATATACAGCACTTGTATATCTGGTGTCCCTGACCACCACGTCTGAGCAGGTCAGGGCGCTTCCTTTGAGGTTGCAGACATATGTGAAGAAGGAGACATGACTGTCTATTGTGGATGTTGCCAATGTGGCCTCGGAGTTTGCTTTGCAGTATTTCAGTAGTGATCTTATTTGCTTGTACAGACTAAGGAGACACTGCTTCACATTGGGCACTTGTGCCTTCTTAGTCTTGGACAGCAATATTTCACTGTTATAGAGTGTATTTATTGCAGATGTCCACCACACAAGTTTACTTATCCTTGCAGAGGATGATGTAGTCCTGTCGGGTATACTTGACTCCATGCATCTACACAAATGCATGTATAGTGCTTTGGTGCATTTGTGGATATTGGTGCCAGTTCCTACAGAGCAGGAAGGGGATGGGAAGCTGTTTATACCATCATTCAGGAGGCTGTAATCAACTTTGAAGATATTTATATGTCTGACCCTAGCTAATGGCTATTGTGGGAGATGATGACTTCAAATGTGACCACTTTGTGGTTGGTTTTACAATGAAGGATGATACTGTAGGGATGCTGCAGTGGTTGCCCATGTTGTCTATTATCAACTCCCATAGATCTCTACCTCATGTGCAGGTAGCAACTAGCAGTTCCAAGGAGTTTGCATTGCCAAATTCCATGAATCTCTGTGGATTGTGTGCTGGCATGCGTTGTTCTTTCAATGTATGTTTGGGTACTTAGAGTCACCCAGGATCAGAGTATAGAGTCAAATCCTGATAGAGTTGAACAGGACCATATAGGCAGAATGGACTTCCTGGTCACATGTGGGGGGTTGGTAGCTAGCTATGGTTTGAATAGGGATCTTGGCAATGGTTAACTGCACCTGGAGTGTCTTCGGTGCATCTTACTGCTTGACCAGATTTGAAGTGTGTATGTCTTTCATATATAGTGAAACACCATGTCCCTTGGCTTTACTGCCCACACCTTGGGGCCTGACTGTATGATAGAATGGGTGACCATGTAAGGCTGGAGTGCTGTCTGCAGCTTTGAACCATGTGTCTGTCAATGCACAAATGTCAGCATTTTTCAGGATTGACACTGCTTGCAATGGGTGCAGATTTATGTTCATACTCCTAGCATTAAGCAGCATGGCCTTCAATTTGTGATTTTTTGACAGTTTCATGTTGTTAGTGTTAACATCACCACTTTTCCTAAAAAAAGGCACTATGGTGTTGATAAGAACCATGGCCAGAAGCCTGAAGGCCAGGTGAGACAGATGGAGGCTATCTCTGGCAAAACATCATGGTCTGTTGATCATATCATCTCAGGCTGTCAGGTACTGGATCTCCCTGTAATGGCACCTGCAACCAAGCCAATTATTAAGGTCAATAATTTCCTGATTGTATTGCAGCATCATTCTTGGTGACAGCAGACTGCTGCTTAAGGCTAGGGACATACCTGCCTGAGACACATACTCAGTAGGCTCAAGCAGGTCTCACATCATATAGTCCAGGGAGGCATGTCTCAGGTCAGGCACACCCACATGGACTATGACAGACTCATAACAGTAACTGTTCTTGAGAGACAGCAGTGCATATGTGATATGGCAGATTCTGGCACCTGACACATAAGCAACCATGACCTTCTCCATATACAGCCTGGTGAGATGCACATCTGTTTGTTTCACAATGGAGACTGCTATGACTAATATGTTTGATTTATGGTGATGACTTAGTGGCCGTGGGACAAAGGTGTGTGGCTGCATGTGGTATGTGGTGTGCACGGCTGTGGATTTTGCATGTGTTACTGCCTTGGAGGCCTCCATTGTTTGGGGATGTTTATGTTGAGGACATCCACATCTGTGGGTGCATGTTGTGTAGGTGTGGGTGGAATAAGATGTGTACTGATTGTGTTGATAACCTTTTCAGTGCCATATATGTTCCTAATGTCATTGCATCTCTCACAAATTCCTTGGTGGGGTTTGCAGATGGTTGTCTGTGTACATGAGGCAGTTGCTACACTGTGTCAGGATGGTCATATCAACCAAACTGGCAGGGGAAACTGTAGGACATTGTCCAGCCATATTTATCAGAATCTGAGGGAGGAATGCCAGGGAGACCAATGGGGTGGGCCTACAGCCTAGGTACTTAAAAAAAATATTAGGCTTACACTACCACATACAATGTAGACAGGCTATAAACAAGCTATAATAGGTGCAACAGAAAATATCTAGTTGAACACCTTAGAGAACATGCAGCAAGTAGCAAGAAACAGCAGGATGAGGAGGGAAACAGATGATGTATTGCCACTATGTTGCTGATAGCAACATACATACTGTGGTGAGAGATGTCGGGGTTTGATGTGTGAGTTAGCAGAGGATAGTGCTGGCAAATGTGGATGTGTAGCGTGTATACACAATGGAGAGCAATGTATATGGTCCTGCAATGTGTTCCCCTCTTCTTGTCTTTCAGGAGTGATGTACAGATGGAGGAACCCACGTTTTTTAGCAGCAGAGAATGAAGTCATAGTTGATGGCCTCAGACTGCATCATGCCATCCTGCTGTCAAGGAGTCGCCATATGCAGGAACAACGTGCTGTACTGTGGGCAGACCTGGTTGCATCAGTAAATCATATCAGTCTACAGGACAGAAGCTATGATCAGGTCCAACACCAGGCCACCAATATGATAAATGCTGCATGGCAAAGGGCTGCAGCTGTGGCCAGGGACTGTGATGGCACCTGTGGAGAGCCTGCAACACAACAACCACTCTTGTACAGAGAGGAGTTCCTTGCATACCTGGGTTTAGCCACCAGTATGCAAGAATCTATCACCCCATACATCATGGAAGTGGGTGGCACAGCTTCCACAGCAGAGGAGCATCCAGATAAGCCTCCTGTGGTCATCAATTTAATACTGTAGCAGTCATAGTGACAGCCTCTGCATACCTGTACACAGATGTCTGGTCAATCTGCATTGGTGGGGGGGGGGTTGTAATGCACATATGTGAACACATATTCAGACTGTCAGCAATGTGGGCAGTATCACAGTTTATACTGAACATGTTGGTATACACGCATATTATCCTGTACCAGTGCCACATTTGTATGTACTGACAATACCACTCCCCCACAATTCCAAAGGTACATCTTGTGTGGCCAGTGTCCAACATCCTGTAGCAGGTGAGTGTGAAACTGTTTTGTTATGGTTCTTCTACACCATAGGAATGTTAAGGGCTGCCAGTTTGCTGTGGATACAACTGTCCAGCTTAGCCATAGTACAATACTTGTATGTTCAGTTGTGGAGGGGTGCATTGCAGTGCATTGACTTGGTAATCACAGTAGCATATTTGCAGGAGCTGTAACATATTTGCACGCATTTTTGTGAAGGTGTATGTAGTCTACTATACAGGGGGCAATAGAATGGTGGAGATGGGTGCACTGTTTTTTAGGTGAAGTTCCATCACATACACTGACATATCACTTATCTCACACATGTAGTGTACTGGCAACATTAACAGGATGTAGCTGCACTGCATGTTGTTAAGAGCCTGTCTTGTCTGTGTCTGTTGTGGTCTGCTTGTGTGCTGTGCGTGGGATCACTAATAAGGTGTGGTATGTATAATGCGGTTGTGGCACCTCACATGTGTGTGTGTGTGTGTGTGTGTGTGTGTGTGTATGTGTGTGTGTGGATCAGAAGACATAATAGTGGATGTACAGATGATGTACAGGTGATGGTGGTGGTTGGAGTCTGTCCACCTTACAACCTGATGTCAGTGTCTCATTGGATTGTTGATGATGGTGGCCATAGTGAGTCACAGGCGGGTTGTTGGGGGCTGAATCTATCCCATGGGTTGACATCCCACTTCCTCCCCAATGTCCCCGCACACACTCAGTATGCCCAGACATACCCAGTCCACTGCGTCCACAGATATTGGACAGTCAGAGGGTGGTGGCATCGAACAGGAGAGTGTGGCAACTATGGCATCTGTGACTGTATACACTAACCATAGCCAGAGAGCTGGTGAGGTCCCACACAGGCAGATAGATAGGGGTGCTCGAAGGAGGACTGCTGCCCATCCACCACCTGTTGCAGTTGTCAAATCATGAGTCACTCAATGCATGTTTCGGTCTGTCATAGAGGCACAGGCATGTTCTGAATGCAACACCAAGATTGCAAGATTGATGCTCAGGATCATGGAAGCATCACTGTCTGGCATCCATGA
This sequence comes from Protopterus annectens, assembly GCF_019279795.1. NCBI lineage: Eukaryota > Metazoa > Chordata > Ceratodontiformes > Protopteridae > Protopterus > Protopterus annectens. Next base: position 1,394,703,022 of record NC_056735.1, on the reverse strand, counting down.
CTCCATCCACAACAATGGTGACACCATGCATCATTTTGCCGATGTAGTGGGCAGACGGTGAGATGAGACATTGTCAGTCCTTAACCACACATTGTCTGTGCTGGAACATGTTGTGGGAGTGGGGCAATGGACATGTGGATGTATGTCAACACCACAATCAGCTGAGAGTCTACATGGCCATGCACAGTCACACTCCAATAGTGGTAGTACTACCAGCACTACAGAAGGGAGGTTGCATTCCACACCATGATGTGGTATGCCATGGGCACATGGTCTTGGGTGGTCTCATGAGGGAGACGGTCCCAGCAGACACCAGTCACCATCAGCAAGTAGTATTGCATCTGACCTCGGACATGGTGGTGCTAGTGCCACTCCTGGCAGAGCCAGTTCCCATGTTCATGGCTGGAGACAGTGAGCTGTACCTTCTGCCATGTATGGTCCACAGCTTTCCAACATACTCTCATGTAGGGCTAGCACATGGTTTGACTATGTACACATGCAGGTCACTAACAGACACACACAGCTCCTCTCCATGGCCCAGCTGACCAGCACCCCTCCAGACCCCCCCACACACACACACACACAATGTAAACTGTGTGGCATAGCCTAGGCCTTTGGCAAAACCACACCACACCCTGCGCATGTGATGATACCTGTGCACATCCTTGTCATACATACCATCAATGCAGGGACATACAAATATGTGTCTGAAGCACAGGGTGACTATAGTATATTTAATGACAGTTTCTAGTGCAGTAGTGTTATGCCCTGTAAGTGTCTGTCTGATAGCATGTGTCATGAGTACACATCAAATCGTATGTACCTTTGTTCCATGAAGATGCATTGGTGGTAGTATTGTTGACTGATGTTGTCTCAACACTTTTTTCTGTTTCTGTTCCAGGGGTCTGTGTGTCTATGCCATGGAGAGCTGATGCCAATACAGTGGCTCAGGATGGCATGGTGGCAATGCAGACATGTGACTCAGCCAAGGTATGGCTGTATATGTGCATGTTTATCTAAGTGCATATGTGTAGAACAGTGTGTCAGGGACAATGGGGGCAGACAGCATAATCTTGCATGCATAGCACGTGACATAATATGCTACTCATGATACATATCACCTGGGAGTTCAGTAGGATCATAAGTTCATAGGAAGTTACTAGAGTAATGCAAGGATAACCATTATTTTATCCCCAGAAAGAAACGTCAGTCAACACCTGTTGCCCCTGTCAATAAGAGACACAGGTGGAACCCTAGGACAGGATTGTGGTTTTCCATCCACTCATCGCGGTTGCGCTTGAAGAGGGTCAGAGTGGTACTCTGTTTGATGAGAAGTGTATTCCTCAGACAGGGCAGCCTCTGGGAGACAAATAGAGTTACCACTTCTCCCTCTCTGTGAAGGACAGTCCTTCTTTGGGCAGTTGTGTCGTGTGAAAAAAACTAACAAATGGTAAAATGTCCTGAGATTTTAGGACAAAACATAATTCATAAGTTTTCTTTAATAGTTGCTTAAAACAGTTATTTTGATCTTAATCACCTAAATATTGTATGAAATAGCATAAACTATTTATATGCTACAAGAATAAGCTTTTATTTTGGCAAAAAAGTGAAGTTCTGTCCTTTGTATTGGCTGTGGGTATGTTTTATCCTTCAAAATTTCACATTTCTGCAAATAATGTCTCACTTTGGGCATTTGAAAAGGTGGCAACCCTATAGACAGACCTGTTTCACCAGCAGGTTGTGTTGATGTTGCATATCAAATTCAGGCCTGTCATGCAGGTAATGTGTGAGGGGATATACTTACAGACATGGGACAGCTGTAGTAGGGCAGAGTCCAACATTGCCTTATAGATGTGACACAGCCAACCTCTGAACAACCCATCTGATACCAAGTGGAGCAATACTGATTTGAGCCTGTTTGCATGGGACAGGTGTTGGAGGCCATGGATTACCTTTGTGAGGTATTTCCATGGCCTTTCCACTCAGTGCAGATGTCTGGATAAGTACATACTAAATGGGGCATTGTAGTAAAATATTGTACGGAGTGAGGATTATAGAGCGGTAACGACCA